>NC_092762.1:4100000-4255000 GCF_047496795.1 Chiloscyllium punctatum
ACAGGTCTGGCTGTGTTGTATCACAAGCTGCTGTCGGAGCAAGGCCCTGACCCAAACGTTTAAGTAAATTCTGGTCACAAGGGAGGGGCCAGTGGAATGCAGAACACTTTTTACAGGAACGGTTGGTGCAGGTAGACCAGGGAGCTATAGATCAATGAGTATCAGATCAGTGTCAGTGAAACTATTGGGGAAAATAGGGTGGGAGAAAATTGATTTTCATTGAGAGAGGGATGGTCATCAGAGGGGAGTCATGTCGAACGAATTTTATTGATCTTTTATCGAGAAGGTTAACCATATGGTTGTTTTTTCAGCAAGGCCTTTGATAAATCCCCACATGGGAGACTGATAAAGAAAGTAAATTCTCATGGTATCAAGGGTAACTTGGTAAGTGACATTCACAATGTCTTTATAGCAGGAGAAAGAGTGTGGTTCTGGAAACTGTGTGAGTCGATATCAGTGTCCAGTGATGTACAATACAGGCCAATGGTGTGACCCATATTCTCTATGATACTCATAAATAATGTAGATATATAAGTGGAGACAGTGGGGAAGTGTGATATGTGAGTTTGCGTTTATCACAAAGATTGGCCGGGTGGTTGGCAGTGAGGGGGTAGGTCTTATCTTACGGAAAGATACAGATGGAATTGCCAGAAAAGCAGATCAATGGCAGATGAAATGTAACCCTGATAAATATGAGGTGGTGCACTTTGGAAGAATGAACCAGACAGGGGAGTACTCATTGAATGGCAGCACACTAGGAAGATCAGAGCGTGCTTCTCCACACATCACTGATTGGGACTGGACAGGGTAATAGTGGCGTTTGGAATAGTAAATATAACCTTTACACATCGAGACATAGATTACAAGACTAATACAGGACTTTGGTTAGGCCAAGATGTAATCCTGTGTGGTGTTCTGGGAGCAACATTGCAGGAAGGATGTGATTGTACTGGAAGGGGTGCAAAGGAGATTCACCAGGATTTTCTCTGGGATGGAGCATATCAACTAAGGAGAGAGGCTGGATAAGCTCGGGTTGTTTACATTGGAGCAGAGAATTCTGAGCGGAATGTGATTCAGAAGGATAAGATTATGAGGAGCATGGACCAGGTGGATAGATAGCAGCTGTTGCTTTTCGTCTGAGAGCCAAGAACAAGGGAACACACTTTTAAAGCGAAGGGTTTGAAACGTAGAGAGGATTTGCTGATTGTTTTTCACCCAGAAGGTGTTGGGGTCTGGAATGTACTTCCTGAGAGGGGAGTTGTCGTGATAACTTCATAACTGCTAAAAACCTACTTAGGCGAGCTCTTAAAGTGTCATAACATTTCCGGCTATGGGCCTGGTAGAGGAGAGTGGGACTAATGTAGATTGTGCTGTATTTCTGACGGTGCAGCGTCTATGATCCTGTGATTATATGGTGTGGACATCAATTGCTGGGTTTCTGAAAACAACATTAATAAGAGTTATAAGGTGAACTGTCAATGGAAAAGATAAGAGAAAACAAGTGCAGCTTCGTTACACTCTGAACCCAGAGAATAGAAAATGGGAGCAGGGAAATGGCAGAACTATTAAGCAACTACCTCAGTTCTGTCTTCACAGAAGGAAACAAACGAAACAAATTAAATCTTCCCAGCAAGTCTGGGAAGACTAACTCTCGTCAGAAAAAAACAATGAAATTAATTTAAAAAACTGTTTTGGGAGAAATTATTGGATTGAAAGCATGGTTGAATTTAGAATACAGATGGAAGGTGAGAAGGTAAAATCCTATATCAAGGTCCTGTGCTTAAACAAAGCAGATGACAATAGGATGAGAGAGGAGTTGGCTAAAGTTGGTTGGAAGTGAAGACTTTACAGTGGACCTGTTAATTAACAGTGGAAGGCTTTCAAGGCAACTTTTCAATGTTCTCATCAACAGCATATAAGAGTGAAATTGAAGGACTGTAAGAAAAGGGCAATCTGCCGGGAATGTCTCAGGAAATAAGGAAGGCTATCGAATTAAAATAACTGGCATAAATAATGACAAAGACTAGTGGGAAAATAGAAGATTGGGAAAACTTTAAATATCAAATAAAGCAACAAAAAAAAGGTATCAAGGCCCATCAGATAGAGTATGAGAGCAAATTACCGCAGAATATAAAGCCAGATAGGAAAATATTCTATACATATACAAAACAAAATGAATGGCTTGGGTAAGCAATGGTCCTTTAGAGAAGGGGGATCCAGTAATGGGATATGAGGAAATGGATGAGGAGTTGAAGAGTTATTTAGTCCATCTACACAATGAAGGACACTAATAACATGCTAGCAATTGTCAAAGAGAGGAAGGTAAGTGAGTACCTGGAAACAACCATTCCCAAGACAGAGATAATGTGGGGAAGCTAATGGAACCAAAGGTAGATAAGTCTCCTGGCCCTGATGGAATCCCTCAATTCATGACAACATCCTGGGAAATATCTTCTGAACATTCTCAAATTTAATAGCATCCTTGCTATAACAGGGGACCAGCACTGGACACAGTATTGCAGAAAGGACCTTACCAACATTCTGTACAGCCTCAACATAACGTCCCAACTCCTCTATCCAAAGGTCTGTGCAATGAAGGTAAGTGTGCTAAACACCTTCTGAACCATCCTGTCTTCGTGTGACACAAATTGCAAAGACCTGGACCCCGGGTCTGTTTGTTCTATATCACTACTCAAGGCCTTAGTTTTAATTAGTGAAATAATTAATGAGGATAAAGGAGATGTTTGTTTTATCCAAATGTAATATCTTACAGTTATTCAAATTAAACTCCATCTGCCACTCTTCAGCCCATTCACCCAATTGATCAAGATCATTTTGTAATCGTAGAAAACCTTTGTTACTGTCCACTTTAACAGTTTTGATGTCACCCAAAAACAAACCATACTTTGTATATTTTTACCCAAAACATCAACACGCATGGCAAACAAAAATGGACCCAGCACCTATTCCTGTAGAAAACTACTGGTCACGGGCCTCCAGTCTGAAAATCAACCCTCCATTTTAACTCTCTGTCTCTTACTATTAAAGTAAGTTTGTATCCACTTGGCAAGCTCTTCCTGAATCCCATGGGATAGAACTTTACAAATTAATCTCCCATGCAGAACCTTGTCAAAGGTTTTACTAAAGTCCAAATGAACAATGTCTACCGTTCTGCCCTCATCGATCTTCTTGATTACTACCTTAAAAGGCTCAATCACGTTTGAGAGACGCCCTCTTACATAACCATGTTGACTATCCCGAATCATTACTTAACTCTCCCAATACATGTAAATCCTGTCCTTCAGAATCACCTCCAATGGCTTACCCACCACTGAATTCCGACGCAGAGATCTACAGTTACTAGGCTTCTCCTTATATCCCTTCACATACAAATGTACAACATTAGCCACACTCCAATCATCAGGTATCTCACCCGCAGTTATCAATTATACAAATATTTCTCCAAGGTGCCCGCAATTTCCTCCCACCCAAACTGCTCCCGTCCTATCACTTCAGGCACTTGCCCTGTTCAATAAGCCAATAAAAGGTCAGGTGTTGTTCGCTTTCTGATCGAAACATTTACATATTGATAAAAAACATTTTCTCGAACCCCTTTAACAAATTCTTTCACAAACCTTTCACACTATCGTAGTCCCAGTCACTGTTTGCAAACTTAAATCACGTACTACTGCATCCCTATTATTCTAACTTTATACCTGAGATCTCACTGCATATTTGTTCCTTTAGTTCCCGCTGAGTTTTGCTGCGTCGAAAGTGCCATCCGACCAATTTGATTTTTTTATTTGAAAACACAATTTCATTTTTAAAACCCTCTCCTCCGCGATTTACAAATATATTTATTTTTATTTATTCACTCAGTTGATGTGGGTATTTTCCCCGAGGGCAGTTGAGAGTTAAACACATTGCTGTGTGTCAGGAGTCACATGTTGACCAGACTAGGTGAGGATGACAGTTAGCTTCCCAAAAGGACATTAGTGACCCAGATTTTTTTTTCTAACAGTCGACAATCGTTTCACGGTCATCATTAGCCTTTTCATTCTGCAATGTATTGAATTCAGATGCCACCATCAGCCATGTTGGGATTCTCACCCTTACCCTCGGAACATTGCACATATTACCCATCTAGCAAGAATACCAGTAGGCCATTGCCTCCCTTTTTAGCAATGTTTAAAAACATGTTCCATCATTCTATGTGTACAAATTGATGTAAAATACTGAAAGGTCCAAGTGCTTCTTCAAAAGGTCAATCAACAGAAATCTGTTTGGGGGGAAAATATTTCACATTTTTGGAGGGTTTTATTTTACATTTTTGAGATAAAAGAAACAAAAATGAATCCAAATTAAATTCTTATGGTATGGACATATAATGTCTGAAGCTGGAGGGGAATTACAGAGACAGGGACTGTTGTGGGGCTGCAGGCAGATTGTGGTATACATCGACTGCAGAATTTCAGGGAGGCCGTTCCCCATCACTTTCTTCAAGATAAATAAAGGTGGCCAATAAATACTGGTCTGGGCAGCCAAGGCAACCCCCAGTGAATAAACCCAAGCACTGACCGCACTGAGCTGACAGGCTGTGAAGTTATAAGTCTCTCTTGAAATGGAGAGGAGGGGGAGAGAGAGGGAAGGGAAAGAGAAGTGGCGGAAGAGAGAAGGTGGGAGAGAGAAGGAGACAAAGTGGGGAGAAACAGAGTGGGGAGAGACAGAGGGGGGAGAGAAAGAAAGGGGAGAGAGAGGGCGGAGAGAGGGGGAGAGAGACGGTCGAAAGCATCGAGAAAGAGGGACAGAGTATCGAGAGAGTGGTTCGAAAGAGAGATGTTTGAGGGGGGAGAGAGAGAGAAAGGATCTAGAGAGAGAGGGTCGAGAGAGAGAGAGGGGTTGGACGTTGAGATAGGGAATGAGAGAGAGAGAAGAGTTGGGGGGGAGTGCAAGGGAGAGGGCCAGGCAGAGAGGGGGCGTGAGAGAGATAGAGAGAGGGATGAGGCAAAGAATGCTGGTGAGAGAGATGAGGTAAGAGAGACAAGTAGGGAAACAGAGACGGAGGAGAGAGAGAGGAGTGTGTAGGAGAGAGTTGGGGACAAGAGAGAGAAGGGCGAGAGAAAGAGAGAGGGGAGAGAGAGGGGGGAGAGAGTGGGACAGAGAGAGACGGCGGAGCGGGAGGGTGGGAGATAGAGTGTCCAGAGCGTCGAGAGAGATGGACAAGAGGATCGTGAGAGAGGATCGGGAGAGAGAGACAGAGAGGGTCGAGAGAGAGGGTCGAGAGAGAGAGGGGTGGAGGTTGAGAGAGAGGGTTCGCGATAGAGAGGAGTGAAAGGGAGACGGCTAGACAGAGAGGAGGCAGGAGAGAGATAGAGAGAGGGATGAGGCAGAGGAAGCTGGTGAGAGAGGAAGTAAGAGAGAGAAGTAGAGCAACAGAGAAGGAGGAGAGAGAGAGGAGGGTGTGGGAAAGAGAAGGGTTAAGAGAGAGAAGGGCGTGGCAAAGAGAGAGAGGGGGAGAGAAAGAACCGGGAGAGAGAGGGGAGAGACAGAGGGCGAGAGACAGAAGAGGAGAAACAGGGAGAGAGAGACAGAGGGCGAGAGAGAGAAGAGGGAGTGAGAAGGGGAGACAGAGAGAGTTGGAGAGAGAGAATGGTGAAAGAGAGGGGAGAGAGAGAAGGGGAGTGAGAGGGGAGAGGTGGGGTGAGTAGGGTAGAGAGAGTGTGGGGAGAGAGAGTGGGGCGAGAGCGTGGGGGGGGAGAGCATGGGCGGCGAGAACGTGGGGGGGCTAGAGCGTGGGAAGGCGAGAGCGTGGAGGGGGCAAAACCATGGTGGGCAAGAACATGGGGGGCGAGAGTGTAGTGGGGGCGAGAGTGTCATGGGGGCGAGCGAGCATGGGTGCGAGATAATGTGGGGCGAGAGAGTGTGGGGGCGAGTGAGTGTGGGGGCGAGAGAGTTGGGGGTCGAGAGAGTGGGAGGTGATAGAGTGGGGGAACGATGGAGTGGGAGAACGAGAGAATGGAGCGTCGAGGTCATTGGGAGAGGTGGGGGGTGAGAGAGAGGCGCGAGAATGGGGGGCGAGAGACGGGGCAGCAGGAGAGGGCGAGAGAGGGGTGCGAAAGAAGGGGTGCGAGAGAGGTGGGGAGAGGGTGCGAGAGAGGGGGGAGAGAGAGGGGGCGAGAGACAGGGCGGTAGAGGGGGGTGAGAAGAGTAGATAGAGTGGAGGTTGAGAGAGAGCGAGTGTGGAGAGAGAGAGTGGGGAGAGAAAGGGGTCTGGATATGGGGAGAGAGCGAGAGACAGAGAGACAGACAGAGAGAGAAAGGGGCGAGAGAGATGGGGATGAGAGAGAGACAAAGAGAGAGCGGGCAGAGAGAGAGAATGAGGGGAAGAGAGAGTGAGGTGTCGAGAGAGAGACACAGGGTGAGAGATGGGGGAACAAGAGATATAAAGGATGCAAGAGTGAGAGAGGTTCGAGAGAGTCGGTCAAGAAAGAGAGAGGGTCGAGAGAGAGAGGTTGTCGAAAGAGACAGAGTGTCGAGAGGGAGAGTGTGTCGAGAGAGAAGGGCTCGAGAGAGAGGGGCTCGAAAGAGAGAGAGACGAGAGAGTTAGAGCTGATCGAGAAAGAGTCGAGGGAGAGAGGGTCGAGAGGGACAGTGGGTCGAGTGAGAGAGGGAGACGGTCGAGAGAGAGAGGGAAAGAGACCGTCGAAAGCATCGAGAGAGAGGGTCGGGAGAGAGAGGATCAATAGAAAGAGAGAGTGGGTCGAGAGAGAGAGAGGGTCGAGAGAGAGAGGGTCGAGAGAGAGGGAGAGAGAGGGAGAGAGAGAGAGGGCAAGGGAGAGGTCCAGACAGGGAAGGCGCGCGAGAGAGAGAGAAGGTGGAGAGAGAGAGAGAGATAGGGGTGGAAGTTGAGAGAGAGGTGACGATAGAGAGGAGTGAGCGAGAGCGGAGGCAAGGGAGAGGGCCACACAGAGAGGAGGAGAGAGAGAGAAAGAGAGAGGGATGAGACAGGTGAAGCTGTTGAGAGAAAGGAGATAAGAGAGAGAAATAGGGCAACAGAGTGTGAGGAAGAGAGGACGGTGTGGGAGAGACATGAGGCAAGAGAGAGAAGGGTAAGAGAAAGAGAGAGGGGGCAGAGAGAGGGGCAGAGAAGTGGAGAGAGGGGACAGAGAGTGGGAGAGAGAGAGAGGGTTGAGAGAGAGAGGGGGAGAGAGTGGGGGGAGAGCGAGAGGGGGATAGAGCGAGGAGTGAGAGAGAGAGTGGGCAAGGAAGAGCGCCAGACAGAAAGCGGGTGAGAGAGAGAAAGGGAGAGGGAAGAGACAGAGGAAGCTGGTGAGAGAGAGGATGCAAGTAAGGGAAGTAGGGCAACAGAGAGGGATGAGAGAGAGAGAGAGAGAGAGAGGGCGTGGGAGAGAGATGGGCAAGAGAGAGAAGGGCGAGAGAGAGAGCGGTTGGTCAAGAGAGGTGGGGTGAGAGAGGTGGGGCGAGCGAGGTGGGGTGACAGATGTGAGGCGAAGGAGGGAGGAGAGAGAGGGAGAGGGCGAGTGCGGGGGAGAGGGGGAGGGAGAGGGGGCGAGAGAGGGGGGTGAAAGTGGGGGCGGGAGAGTGGAGGCAAGAGACGGGGAGAGAGGGGGCAAGGGAGAGAGAAGAGTAGAGAGTTTGGGGAGACAGAGAATGGGGAGAGAGAGTGGTGAGAGAGAGCGAGTGTGGAGAGAGAATGTGGGGGAGAGAGAGAGTGTGGAGAGAGAGTTGGGGGAGAGAGAGAGTGTGAAGAGAGTGTGGGGGAGAGTGAGCGAGTTTGGAGAGAGAGAGATTGGGGAGATAGTGTGGAGAGAGCGAGAGCGTGGGGCGAGAGAGGGGGCAAGAGAGGGGGTCAAAGAGATTAGGGAGAGAGAGGGGTCTGGAGATAGGGAGAGAGAGAGAGAGACAGAGAGAGAGAAAGAAGGCGAGAGAGATAGGGTAGAGAGAGACAAAAAGAGAGCAGGCAGCGAGAGAGAATGAGGGGACGAGAGAGTGAGGTGGCGAGAGAGAGAGACACGGGGTGAGAGATGGGGGAGCAAGAGACATAAATGAGGCAAGAGTGAGAGAGGTTTGAGAGAGTAGGTCGAGAAAGTGAGAGGGTCGAGAGAGAGTACGTCGAGAGAGAGAGGATCGAGAGAGAGGGGGTCTAGAGAGAGAGGGTGTCGAGAGAGAGAGAGCGTGTCGAGAGAGACGGACAAAAGAGAGAGAGGGTCGAAAGACAGTGGGTCGAGAGAGAGTGGGTCGAGAGAGAAAGAGGGTCGACAGAGATGGAGAGAGACAGAGGATAGACAGTGAGAGAGGGGGTAGAGAGAGAGGGAGGGTCGAGAGAGGGATGGGGGCAAGGAAGAGGGCCAGGCACACTGGGAATGAGAGAGAGAAAGAGAGAGGGATTAGATTGAGGAAGCTGTTGAGAGAAAGGAGGTAAGAAAGAGAAGTAGGGCAACAGAGAGTGAGGAGAGAGAGAGGAGGGTGTGGGAGAGAGATGGGGGCAAGATAGAGAAGGGCGAGAGAAGGGCGAGAGAGGGGTAGAGAGAGAGGGGGAGAGAGAGAGGAGAGAGGTGGAGGGAGAGCGTCGGGAGAGAGGTTGGAGCGAGAGGATCGAGAAAGAGAGAGGTTCGAGAGAGAGCAACGAGAGCGAGAGAAGGTCGAGAGGGAGAGGGAGGAGAGAGAGGGGGTCGATGCGAGAGAGGGAATCGATGAGAAGGGGGGTCGATGAGAGAGAGGGGGTCAATGAGAGAGAGGAGGGACAATGAGAAAGTTTGAGTCGAGAGAGAGTGAGTCGAGAGAGAGTGTGGATCGAAAGATAGAGTGACGAGAGAGAGGGAAGAGAGAGAGCAACGAGAGAGAGGGGCTGAGAGAGAGTGAATCGAAACAGAGAGTGCGAAGGCCTAGAGAGATTGCGTGGGGGCCGGGACAGAGGGGGGGTGAGACGTGGAGGCGAGAGCATGGGGGGGCGAGAGAGGGTCTGAGAGAGGGCGAGTGAGCGTCGAGAGAGTGGGGCGAGATGGAGGGTGATAGAGGGGGGCGAGATATGGGCGAGATAGTCGGGGCAAGAGAGTAGGGGTTGAGAGTGGGGTATCGAGAGAGAAGGGGTCGAGTGAGAGGGGGTCGAGAGAGAGGGGGCTCGAGAGAGAGGGGGTGAGAGAGCGGGGGCGAGAGAGTGGGGCGAGAGAGTGGAGGTGAGAGAGAGGGGGGCGAGAGAGAGGGGACGGGGTCAAGAGACGGGTGGTGAGAGACGGGGTGAGAGAGGGGGCGAGAGAGAGGGGGTGAGTCAGCGGGGCAAGAGAGGGGTTGGCGAGAGGGGGGCGAGAAGTGTAGAGAGAGAGTGGGGAGAGAGAGAGTCGGGGAGAGAGAACGAGTGTGGAGAGAAAGTGGGGAGAGATGTGGAGAGAGAGGGAGAGAGACAGAGAGACAGAAAAATGGGGTGAGAGAGATGCGGAGGAGAGAGAGAGAGAGACATAAAGAGAGTGGGCAGAGAGCCAGAATGAGGGGATGAGAGAGTGAGGCAGCGAGAAAGACACTGGGTGAGACATGGTGGAGCAAGGGACATAAAGGAGGCAAGGCAGACAGAGGGTCGAGAGAGAATTACGAGAGAGAAAGGGTCGAGAGAGAGGGGTTTCGAACGAGAGAGAGAGGGTCGAGACAGAGTGTGTTGAGAGAGAGATGATCGAAAGAGAGGGGGTGTCGAGAGAGAGAGGGTCGAGAGAGAGGAGGAGGGTCGAAAGAGAGAGATGGGAGTCGGGAGAGAGTGTCGAGAGAGAGAGGATCGGGAGAGAGAGAGGGTCGAGAGGGAGACGGTCGAGAGAGAGAGGGTGTTGGAGGTTGAGAGAGGGACGAGACAGAGAGGAGTGAGCGAGAGAGGAGGCAAGGGAGCGGGCCAGACAGAGAGTGGGCGAGAGGGTTGATACAGAGGAAGCTGTTGAGAAAGTGGAGGTAAGAGAGAGAAGTAGGGCAACAGAGAGTGAGGAGAGAGAGGGAGAGAGGAGGCTGTGGGAGACAGATGGGGTAAGAGAGAAAAGGGCAAGAGGGAAAGAGAGGGGCAGAGAGAAGGTTGAGTGAGGGGTAAGAGAGACAGGGGAGAGAGACAGAGGAGAGAGAGAGACGGGGGAGAGAAAGACATGGGGAGAGAGAGACGGGGAGAGAGAGATGGGGAGAGAGAGACAGGGGGTGAGACAGACGGGGAGAGAGAGGCAGGGGGACAGAGCGAGGGCGAGCGAGCGAGGTGGAGAGAGGGAGAGGTGGGGAGAGAAGGGGAGAGAAAGAGAAGGGAAGAGAGAGCAGAGAGAGAGGGGGGGCAAGGGAGAGGGTCACAGAGAGAGGTGGCGAGACAGAGAAATAGAGAGGGATGAGAATGAGGAAGCTGGTAGAGAGAGGAGGCGAGAGAGAGAAGTAGGGCAACAGAGAGGGAGGAGAGAGACAGAGGTGGGTGTGGGAGAAGGATCGGGGCAAGAGAGAGAAGGTCGAGAGAGAGAAGGGAAGAGAAAGAGGTGGGAGAGACAGAAGGGGAAGAGATAGAAGGGGGGCAGACAGAGGTGGGAGAACCAGAGGTGGGAGAGAGAGACGGGGAGAGACAGAGGGGAGAGACAGAGAGGGGGAGAAAGAGGGAGAGACAGAGGGGGAGAGACAGAGTGGGAAAGGAGAGGGCGAAGAGAGAGAGGGGAGAGAGAGGGTCGAAGTTGTGAGAGAGACGGTCAAGAGATAGAGTGTCGAGAGAGATTTGTTCGAGAGAGAGTGGGTCGAGAGAGAGTGGTTGGAGAGAGAGGGTTGAGAGAGAGTTTGGATTGAAACAGAGAGCGAAGGTCGAGAGAGAGCGTGGGGGTCAGGAGTGTGGGGGGAAAGAGAGAGGGAGCGAGAGACGGGAGTGTGAGAGAGGGGAGGCGAGAGCATGGGGGCCGATAGAGGGTACGAGCATGGGGGCGAGGGGTCGACTGAGAGGGCGAGTGAGGCGTTGGCGGGAGACGGGGGTTAAGCGAGAGATACGGTGGGTCGAGAGAGAGAGTGGGTCGAGACAGAGAGGGTCGAGAGAGAGTTTTGGTCGGGAGAGAATTTTGGTCGAGGGAGAGGGACGAGAGACAGACAGATGGACGAGAGCGAGTGTAGAAAGAGAGTGAGGGGGTCGAATGAGAGAGCGAGAGGGGGTTAAAAGAGAGAGGGCTGTGAGAGAGGGTCGAGAGAGAGAGGGTCGAGAGTGAGAGGGTCGAGAGAGAGAGCGGGGTTGGAGGTTGAGAGACAGGGGACGAGAGAGAGAGGAGTGAGTGAGAGAAGGGGCAAGAGGGAGGGCCAGACAGAGAGTGGGCGAGAGAGGAAAAGAGAGAGGGATGTGACAGAGAAAGCTGTTGAGAGAGTGGAGGTAAGCGAGAGAAGTGGGACAACAGAGAGTGAGGAGAGAGAGAGGGATAGAGGAGGGTGTGGGATAGAGATGGGTTTAAAAGAGAGAAGGGCAAGAGAGAGAGAGAGTGGGGGCAGAGAGGGGGATGACAGAGGGGTGTGAGAGAGAGGGGAGAGAGAGGGGTGTAGAGAGAGAATTGTCGAGAGTGAGGGACGAGAGAGAGGGTCGAGAGAGACAGCGGATCGTGAAAGAGTCGATCGAGAGAGCGTCGAGAGAGAGTGGATCGAGAGAGAGAGAGAGGGTCGAGAGGGAAAGTGGGTCGAGCGAGAGGGAGAGGGTTAAGACAGAGGGGGAGACGGTCGAGCGAGTGAGGGAGAGAGAACGACGAAAGCGTCGAAAGAGAGGATCTAGAGAGAGAGAGAGAGGTTTGAGAGGGAGATGGCAAGGGAAAGGGCCAAACAGCGAGTGCGCGAGAGAGACGCAGGGTCGAGAGAGAGAGAGGGGTTGTGGCGGTTGAGAGAGTAGGGACAAGAGAGATAGAAGAGGCAACGGAGAGGGCCAGACAGAGAGGGGGCGAGAGAGAGAAAGAGAGAGGGATGAGAGAGATGAAGCTATTGAGAGAGCGGGGGTAAGAGAAAGAAGTGGGGCAACAGAGGAGAGAGTAGAGTGTGTGGGACAGATATGGGGGCAAGAGAGAGAAGGGCAAGATAAAGAGAGAGGTAGCAGAGAGAGAGGGGGCAGAGAGAGGGGGCAGAGAGAGGATGAGGTGAGGGTGTGAGAGAGTGTCGAGAGAGGGTTAAGAGAGAGACAGAGGATCGAAAGAGACAGAGGGTCGAAAGAAGGTCGAGAGAGTGCGTCGAAAGGGTCGAGTGAGAGGGTCGAGAGAGAGAGAGGGATTGGAGGTTGAGAGAGAGGGGACGAGAGCGAGAGGCGTGAGCGGGAGATGGGGCAAGGGAGAGGGCCAGACAGAGAGTGGGCGAGAGAGAGAAAGAGAGAGGGATGATACAGAGAAAGCTGTTGAGAGAGTGGAGGTAAGCGAGAGAAGTAGAACAACAGAGAGTGAGGAGAGAGAGAAGGAGAGAGGAGGGTGTGGGCGAGAGATGGGGTTAAAAGAGAGAAGCGCAAGAGGGAGAGAGTGGGGGCAGACGGGGGGAGAGAGAGGGGTGTGAGAGAGAGGGCAGAGAGAGGGTTGTCGAGAGAGAATGTGCCGACAGAGAGGGACGAGAGAGAGAGGGTCGAGAGAGACAGTGGGTCGAGAAGGACTCGTTCGAGAGAGCGTCGAGAGAGAGAGAGGATCGAGAGAGAGAGAGAGGGTCGAGAGGGACAGTGTGTCGAGCGAGTGGGGAGGGTTGAGAGGGAGGGGGAGACGGTCGACAGAGAGAGGGAGAGAGACCGTCGAACCGTCGAAAGAGAGGATCAAGAGATAGAGAGAGGGTAGAGAGGGAGAGAGCAAGGGAAAGGGCCAGACAGTGAGTGCACGAGAGAGAGAGAGGGGGGTGACGGATGAGAGAGACAGAAAGTGAGAGAGAGGGAGAGTCCAGAGCGAGAGAGAAGGTCGAGAGAGAGGGTCGTGAGATAGAGGGTCGAGAGAGAGTGTGGATAGAAAGAGCGAGAGCGAAGGTCGAGAGAGAGAGCGTGGGGTGGGGGGCGCAAGAGCGGAAGAGAGGGGGTGAGAGTTTGGGGTGCGAAAGAGGGGAGGCGAGAGAGAGGGGCGAGAGAGGGGGCGAGACAGGGGGCGGGAGACGGGGTGCGAGAGAGGAGAGCGAGACAGGGGTTGGTGATAGAGAGGGCGAGAAGGGTAGAGAAGATGGGGCGAGAGTGTGGGGGAGAGACAGCGAGACAGAGAAATGGGGCGAGAGAGAGATATGGAGGAGAGAGAGAGAGACAATAAGAGAGTGGGCAGTGAGAGAGAATGAGGGTACGAGAGAGTGAGGCGGTGAGAGAGAGACACGAAGTGAGAGATGGGGAGCAAGAGACATAAAGGTGGCGAGAGAGAGGGTCGAGAGAGAAGTACGAGAGAGAGGGTCGAGAGAGAGAGGGTGTCGAGAGAGTGTGTGTCGAAAGAGAGAGGGTGTCGAGAGAGGGTGGGTCGAGAAAGTGGTTGGGACGAGAGAGAGAGGGACGAGAGAGAGAGGGACGAGAGAGAGGGTCGAAAGAGAGAGTGGGGGTCGAAATAGAGAGAGAGTCGAGAGAGAGGTAGAGGTTGAGAGAGAGGGATCGAGAGAGAGAGGAGTGAGAGAGAGGGGCAAGGGAGAGGGCGAGGCAGAGAATGGGCGAGAGAGAGAAAGAGAGAGGGATGAGACAGAGGAAGCTGTTCAGAGACTGGAGGTAAGAGAGAGAAGTAGGGCAACAGAGATTGAGGAGAGAGAGTGGGAGAGAGGAGGGTGTGGTAGAGATATGGGGGTAGGAGAGAGAAGGACAAGAGGGAGAGAGAAGGGGCACAGAGAGGGGAGAGCGAGAGACAGGGGGTGAGAGATACGGGCGAGATCGTGACAGGGCGAGAGAGAGACGGGGAGAGAGAGACAGGCGGTGAGAGAGACGGGGGAGAGAGAGACGGGGAGAAAGAGACAGGGGGTGAGAGAGACAGGGCAGAGAGACAGGGGACAGAGAGACAGGGGAGAGAGAGACAGGGGGTGCGAGAGACAGGGGGAGAGAGACAGGGGACAGAGGGAGAGAGAGAGTCAGGGGAGAGAGAGACAGGAGGAGAGAGAGAGAGACAGGGGAGAGAGCGACCGGGGGAGAGTGAGAGGCGGGGGAGAAAGAAGGGGGGTCGAGGGACAGACGTTTGTGAGAGAGGGTCGAGAGGGAGAATAAGAGGGTCTAGAGAGCGTCGAGAGAGAGAGAGCGGTCGAGAGAGAAGAGGGTGTGGTGGACCAGACAGAGGGAGAGGGAGAGGGCCAGACAGAGAGTGGGCAAGAGAGAGAAAGAGAGAGGGATGAGACAGAAGAAGCTCTTGAGAGAGTCGAGGTAAGAGACAGAAGTAGGGCAACAGAGAGGGAAGAGAGAGAGGAGTGTGTGGGAGAGAGATGGGATTAAGAAAGAGAAGGGCAATAGGGAGAGAATGGGGGCAGAGAGTGTGAACAGAGAGTCGGGGCCGAGAGGGGGTAAAGAGTGGGGGGCGAGAGAGAAAGGGGGAAGAGAGAGAGTGGCTCGAAAGAGAGGGATGAGAGAGGGACAGTGGAGAGAGAGAGTGGGTCGACAGAGTCGAGATCGAGAGTGTTGAGAGATACAGTGGGTCGAGAGAGAGAGGGAGACGGTCGAGACAGAGAGAGGATCGAGAGAGAGAGGTTCGAGACAAGGTGGGTCGAGAGAGTGGTTGGGACGAGAGAGAGAGGCACGAGAGGGAGAGGGAAGAGAGAGAGACGAGAATGAGGGTCGAAAGAGCGAGAGGGGGTCGAAAGAGAGAGAGGGAGTCGAGAGAGATAGAGCGGTTCTTGAGAGAGAGGGTCATGAGATAGAGAGAGGGTTGAGAGAATGACAGAGGATCGAGAGAGAGAGAGGGTTGTGAGAGAGGGTCGAGCGAGAGGGTCTGAAGAGAGAGGGAGAGGTTCGAGAGGGAGAGAGAGCGTCGAGAGAGAAAGTGAGAGAGGGTCAAGAGAGAGAGGAGTGGGCAAGAGAGCGGGAAAGGGAGAGGGCCAGAGAGAGAGTGGGCGAGAGAGAGGAAGAGAGAGGAATGAGAGAGAGGAAGCTGTTGAGTGGAGGTAAGAGAAAGAAGTAGAGCAACAGAGAGGGAGGAGAGAGAGACCGAGAGAGGATGATGTGGGAGAGAGATGGGGGTAAGAGATACAAGGGCAAGAAGGAGAGAGTAGGGGTGGAGAGTGGGGGCAGAGAGGGAAAGAGAGATGAGGAGAGAGAGAGACAGGGGTAGAGAGAGGGGGGTTCGAGAGAGAGAGGCGGGTCGAGAGAGAGAGGGGGACGAGAGAGAGAGGGACGAGAGAGAGTGTGGAAAGAGCAAGACGGGGTCGAAAGAGAGAGAGAGATCTACGAGAGAGGGAGGGTCGTTCGATAAACAGAGGGTCGAGATATATGGTTAAGAGAAAGAGAGAGGATCGAAAGAGAGAGAATTTCGAGAGAGTGAGGGAGAGGTTCGAGACAGAGTCGGGGGGGGGGTCGAGAGAAAGAGGGAGAGAAAGCGTAGAGAGGGAGAGAGAGAGAGGGCTTGGAGGTTGAGAGAGAGGGGACGAGAGAGAGAAGAGTGAGCGAGAGAGGGGGCAAGGGAGAGGGCCACACAGAGAATGGGTGAGAGAGGGAGAGAGAGCATAGAGAGAGCGAGTGGGTGTGAAGGAGGGAAGATCGAGAGAGAGAGAGCGTCGAGAGTGTCGTGAAAGAGAGGGGTCGAGAGAGAGAGGGTGTGGAGTTTGAGAGAGCGGGGACGAGAGAGAGAAGTGTGTGAGAGATGGACGAGAGAGAGGGAAGAGAGAGTGGGACGAGAAAGACGGTCAAAAGGGCGAGAGGGGGTCGAAAGCGAGTGAGAGTCGAGAGAGATGGTTGAGAGAGAGAGAGAGGGTCGACAGCGTTGAGAGAGAGGGTTGAGAGACAGAGGGATGGGGCTGAGAGAGAGCGTCGAGAGGGAGTGGGTCGCCCGAGAGAGAGAGGGGGGTTGGAGGTTGAGAGAGAGTGGACGAGAGAGAGGAGTGAGTGAGAGAGGGGGCAAGGGAGAGGGCCAGACAGAGAGTGGGCGAGAGAGTGAAAGCGAGAGGGATGAGACAGAGGAAGATGTTGAGAGAGTGGAGGTAAGAGAGAGAAGTCAGGCAATAGAGAGAGGGAGAGGGGAGGGTGTGGGAGAGAGATGCGGGTTAGAGAGAGAAGGGCAAGAGGGAGAGAGAGGGATGAGAGACAGGGGTGAGAGAAACGGGGAGAGAGAGAGGGGGGGGAGAGAAAGGGACAGGGGAGAGAGAAGCGCGGGAGAGAGAGATGGAGAGAGTGATGAGACAGTTGAAGCTGTTGAGGGAGAGGAGATAAGATATAGAAGTAGGGTAACAGAGAGTGAGGAGAGAGGAGAGTGTGGGAGGGAGATGGGGCAAGAGAGAGAAGTGCAAGTGCAATAGGGAGGGAGCAGAGAGAGGGGGCAGAGAGAGGGGGCAGAGGGAGGGGGAGAGAGGGTAGAGAGAGAGACGGGATCGACCGAGAGACAGACGGTAGACTGAGAGAGAAGGTCGAGAGAGAGAGAGTCGAGAGAGAGAGGGATGAGAAAGGGGGAGAGAGTAAAGTGAGAGATCGTCGAGACCGTCGAGAGAGAGGGAAAGAGGGTCGAGAGAGAGAGAGTCGGTGGAGTTTGAGAGAGAGGGGACAAGAGAGAGGAGTGAGCGAGAGAGGGGCAAGGGAGAGGGTCAGACCGAGACGGTGCGAGAAAGAGAGAGGGATGAGACTGAGGAAGGTGGTGAGAGAGAGGACGTAAGAGAGAGAAGTAGGACAACAGAGAGGGAGTAGAGAGAGGAGAGTATGGGATAAAAATGGGGTCAAGAGAGAGAAGGGCGTGAGAAAGAGAAAACGGGAGAGACAGAAGTGGGAGAGACAGAAGGGGAAGGGACAGAAGGGGAGAGATAGAAGGTCGAGAGAGATGGGGAGAGAGGGGGTGAGAGAGGGAGAGAGAGGGGGTGCGAGAGAGGGGAGGCGAGATCGGTGGCGAGCATGAGGGGGGACGACTGAGGGGGGCGAGAGAGATTGTTCGAGAAAGGGGGCGAGACAATGGGGGCGAGAGGGGGTCAGGTGAGTGGGCGAGAGATTGAGTACGAGAGTGGGGTTGGTGAGAGAGGGGGCGAGAAGGATAGAGAGAGACTGGGAGAGAGCGTGGGGGGAGAGAAAAAGTGGGGGAGAGATAGAGGTCTGCAGACAGCGGGAGAGAGAGATAGACAGACAGAGAGAGACAGAGAGGCAGAGAAATGGGGTGAGATAGATATGGAGGAGAGAGAGACATCAAGCGAGTGGGCAGAGAGAGAGAGAATGAGGGGACAAGAGAGTGAGGCAGTGAGAGAGAGACACAAAGTGATAG
This sequence comes from Chiloscyllium punctatum, assembly GCF_047496795.1. NCBI lineage: Eukaryota > Metazoa > Chordata > Chondrichthyes > Orectolobiformes > Hemiscylliidae > Chiloscyllium > Chiloscyllium punctatum. The sequence continues at coordinate 4,117,340 of NC_092762.1, forward strand.
ATGGGGCAGCAAGAGACAAAAAGGATGCAAGAAAGTGAGAGGTTCGAGAGAGAAGTACAAGAGAGAGGGTCGAGAGAAAGAGAGTGTCGAGAGAGAGGATTGGAGGTTGAGAGAGAGGGAAAGAGAGACAGAGGAGTGGAAGAGAGTGGGCAACGGAGAGGGCTAGACAGAGAGTGGGCGAAAGAAAAAGAGAGAGGGATAAGACAGAGGAAGCTGTTGAGAGAGTGGAGGTAAAAGAGAGAAGTAGGGCAAAAAAGATTTAGGAGAGAGAGGGAGAGAGGAGGGGTAAGGGAGAGAAGGGCAAGAGGGAGAGGGGGCAGTGCGAGGGGAGAGAGCGACAGGGGAGAGAGACATGGCGAGAGAGAGACAGGCGAGAGAAAGACGGGGGAGAGAAAGACAGGGGAGAGAGAGACAGAGGAGAGAGAGACAGGGAGAGAGACAGAGGAGAGGGAGACAGAGTTGGAGAGAGGGAGAGGTGGTGAGAGGGAGATGGGAGAGAGAGACGAAGAGAGAAAGAGCAGTCAGAGAGAGAGGGGGCAAGGGAGAGGGCCAGCCAGAGAGTGGGCGAGAGAGAGAAAGCGAGAGGAATGAGATAGAGGAAGATGTTGAGAGACTGGAGGGAAGAGAGAGAAGTAGGGCAGCAGTGATTAAGGAGAGAGAGGGAGAGAGGGGGGTGTGGGGGAGAGATGCGGGTTAGAGAAGGGCAAGAGGGAGAGAGAGGAGTGTGAGAGAGGGATGAGTGACAGGGGAGAGAGAAACGGGGGGAGAGAGAGAGAGAGAGAGAGACAGGGGAGAGAGAGGTGAGAAAGAGGGACAGGGGAGTGAGAGGCGGGGGAGAGGAAGAGATGGAGAGAGGGAGAGATGGAGAGAGAGGGAGAGAGAGAGGGAAGAGAGAGGGCAGTGAGGGGGGGGGCAAGGGAGAGGGCCAGACAGAGAGGGTGCGAGAGAGACAAAGAGAGAAGGACGAGACTGAGGAAGCTGGTGAGAGAGACGAGGTAAGAGAGAGAATTGGGGCCACAGAGAGAGGAGAGAGAGAGAGAGCGGGGTGTGGGAGAGAGATGGGGACAAGAGAGAGAAGGGCGAGAGAAAGAGAGAGAGAGGGGGAGAGAGAAGTGGGAGAGACAGAAGGGGAGAGACAGGGAACAGAGAGGGTGGAGAGAGAGATGGGGGCACTGGAGAGAGAGGGACGAGGGAGAGAGATGGTCGAGAGAGAGCAGGTCGAGAAAGAGTCGAGAGAGGGAAAGTCGAGAGGGACAGTGGATCGAGAGAGAGGGAGAGGGTTGAGAGAGGGGGAAGACGGTGGAGAGAGAGGGAGAGAGAGCGTCGAAAGCGTCGAGAGAGATGGTCGAAAGAGAGAGAGAGGAAGGGAGAGGGCCAGACAGAGAGTGGGCGAGAGAGGGATGAGACAGAGGAAGCTGTTGAGAGAGTGGAGGTAAGAGCAACAGAGATTGAGGAAAGACAGGGAGAGAGGAGGGTGTGGGAGGGAGATGGAGTAAGAGAGAGAAGAGCAAGAGGGAGAGAGAGGGGGCAGAGAGAGGGGGCAGAGAGATGGGCGAGAGAGAGGGGTGAGAGAGAAAGATGACAGTGAGAGAGGTGAGAGAGAGAGTGAGAGAGACAGGAGAGAGAGAGAGAGACGGGAGAGAGAGAGGGGGACAAGGAGAGAGGGAGAAGCGGAGAGAGAGGTCAGAGAGAGGAAGAGAGAGAGCAGTGAAAGAGAGAGTGGGGCAAGGGAGAGGGTCAGAAAGAGTCAGTGCGAGAAAGAGAGAGGGATGAGACTGAGGACGCTGGTGACAGAGAGGACGTAAGAGAGAGAAGTAGGGCAACAGAGAGGGAGGAGCCAGAGGAGAGTGTGGGATAGAGATGGGGTCAAGAGAAGGAGGGGCGAGGGAAAGAGAAAAGGGGAGAGACAGAAGTGGGAGAAACAGAAGGAGAAGGGACAGAAGGGGAGAGACAAAAGGTCGAGAGAGATGTGAAGAGACAGGGGGTGAGAGACAAAGGAGAGATAGAGAGGGGAGAGAGAGGGGGTGCGAGAGAGGGGAGGCAAGATCGGTGGCGAGCATGAGGGCGAGAGGGGGAGTGCGAGGGTGGCGAGTGAGGGGAGGCCAGAGAGATGGGGCGAGAGAGGGGGCAAGACAATGGGTGGGGAGTGGGGGGTCGGGTGAGTGAGCGAGAGAGTGGGTGCGAGAGAGGGGTTGGTGAGAGGGGGGCGAGAAGGATAGAGAGAGAGTGGGACAGAGAGCATGGTGGGAGAAAGAAAGTGGGGAGAGATAGAGGTCTTCAGACAGCAGGAGAGAGAGAGACAGACAGACAGAGAGAGACAGAGCAGCAGAGAAATGGGGCGAGACAGATAGGTCGGAGAGAGAGACATTAAGGCAGTTGGCAGAGAGAGAGCATGAGGAGACAAGAGAGTGAGGCAGTGAGAGAGAGAAACGAGGTGAGAGATGGGGGAGCAAGAGACATAAAGGATGAGACTGAGGAAGGTGGTGAGAGAGAGGAGGTAAGAGAGAGAAGTCTGACAACAGAGAGGGAGGAGAGAGAGAGGTGGGTGTGGGAGAGAGGTGGGTGTGGGAGAGAGATGGGGGCAAGAGAGAGAAGGGTGAAAGAAGGAGAGAGGGAAGAGAGAAGGGGAGAAAGAATGGGAGGGAGAGAAGAGGAGAGAGAGGGGAGGGAGTGAGAGGGCAGAGAGAGAGAGAGGGGAGACAGAGCGAGGATTGAAAGTGTGAGAGAAAAAGTGGGTCGAGAGAGCGAGAGATCAAGAGATAGAGAGTCGAGAGAGAGTGTGAAGCGAAAGAGAGAGACCGAAGAGAGCGTGGGAGGCGAGAGCATGGGGGCAAGGGGGGGGGGTACGAGTGAGGGGGGCGCGAGTGAGGGGGGCAAGAGACAGGGTGAGAGAGGGGGTTCGAGAGAGGGGACTAGAAAGGAGTTGGTAAGAGAAGGGGGCGAGGAGGGTAGAGAGATTGGGGAGTGAGAGTGGGGAGGGAGGGGGGAGAGAGAGACAGAGAGACAGAGAAATGGGGCAAGAGAAATAGGGAGGAGAGAGACACAACAAGAGAGTGGGGAGAGAGAGAGAAAATGAGGGGACGAGAGAGTGAGAGGGTGAGATAGAGACACCGGGTGAGAGATTGGGGATTAAGAGATGTAAAGGAGGCAAGGGAGAGAGGGTCGAGTGAGAAGGTCGTGAGAGAGAGGGGGTCGAGAAAGAGGGGGTGGAGAGAGAGTTTGGGTCAAGCAAGAGGTTGGGCCGAAAGAGAGGGTGAGCCGAGAGAGATTGTGGGCCGAGAGAGATGGTGGGCCGAGAGAGTGTGGGTAGGAGTAGAGAGAGGGTGGCTGTAGAGAGAGGGTGGGTGGAGAGAGAGGGGGTCGAAAGAAAGAGAGGGGGTCAAAAGAGAGAGAGGGTCGAGAGAGAGGGGGTGGAGGTTGAGAGAGAGGGAACGATGGGGCAGATGGGGCAAGAGAGAGAAGGACGAGACAAAGAGAGAAGGGAGAGAGAGAAAAGGGAGAGGGAAGGGGAGAGAGAAGGGGAGAGAGAGAAGGGGAGAGAGAAGGGGAGAGAGGAGGCGCCAGAGAGAAGGGGGAGAAAGAAGGAGAGAGAGAGAGAGTGGGGTGTCGAGACCGTAGTGGGTGCGAGAGAGAGAGGGGTGGTGAGAGAGTGGGGGCGAGAGAGGAGTGGTTGCGTGATAGTGTGGGAGCGAGAGACTGTGGGGGACAGTGAGTATTGGGCAAGAGAGTGGGGAGGCGAGCCAGTTGTGGGCGAGAGAATGGGGGTGAGAGAATGGGGGCGAGATAATGGGGGGCGAGAGAGTGGGGGAGCGAGAGAATAGGCTGTCGGAGGGTGGCGATAGGTGGGGAGCAAGAGGAGGCGAGAGAGGGGAGGTGAGAGAGGGAGGCTGAGAGAGGGGGGGCGAGAGAGGGAGGATGAGAGAGGGGGTGCGACGGGGGCGAGAGAGGGGGGTTAGAGGGGGGTAAGGAGGGGAGAGAGAGTGTGGTGTGAGAGAGAGTGGGGGAGAGAGCGCGAGTCTGGAGAGAGAGCGATTGGGGAGAGAGAGGGGTCTGGACACGGGGAGAAAGAGAGACAGAGAGAGAGAAATGTGGCGAGAGAGATAGGGAGGAGAGAGAGAGAGAGAGAGAGAGAGAGAGAGAGACAAAAAGAGCGCGGCCAGAGAGAGGTAATGAGTGAACGAGAGAGAGAGAGAGTTGTGAGAGAGGGTCGAGAGAGAGAGGGTCGAGAGAGAGGTGTGGAGTTTGAGAGAGAGGGGATGAGAGAGAGGGGAGTCACTAAGAGTGGGGGCAAGAGTAAGGGCATGACAGAGAATGGCGAGAGAGAGAAAGAGAGAGGAATGAGAAAGAGGAAGCTGTTGAGGGAGTAGAGGTCAGGGAGAGAAATAGGGCAACAGATAGTGAGAGAGAGATGGAGCGAGGAGGGTGTGGGAGAGAAATGGGGTTAAGAGAGAGAAGGGCAAGAGGGAGACAGTGGGGGCGGAGAGTGGGGGCCGAGAGGAGTGGGATACAGAGTGGGGGAGAGAGAGGGGGTGGAGGGAGAGGGGATCGAGAGAGAGGGGTGTTGAGAGAGTGTGTGTCGTGAGACAGTGTATCGAGAGAGAGAGCGTGAGCAAAATTAGGGCGCATGGTATTGGGGGCAAAGTACTAACTTGGATGGAAAATTGGTTGGCTGATAGGAAATAAAGAGTAGTGATAAACGGCTCCACTTCTCAATGGCAGGCAATGACCAGTTGGGCACCGCAGGGATCAGTGCTGGGACCGCAGCTTTTTACAACATATGTTAATGATATAAAAGATGGTATTAGTAATAACATTCGCAAATTTGCTGACAATACTAAACTGGGTGCCAGCGTGAAATGTGGGGAGGATGTTAGGAGATTACAGGGTGACCTGGACAGTTGCATGGCAGATGCAGTTTAATGTCGATAAATGTATGGTTATCCACTTTGGTGGCAAGAAAAGGGACGCAGAATACGACCTAAATGGAATCAATTTAGGTAAAGGGACAGTACAAAGAGATCTGGGTGTTCTTGTACGCCAGTCAATGAAGGTAAGCATGCAGGTACAGCAGGTAGTGAAGAAGGCTAACAGCATGCTGGCCTTTATAACAAGAGGGATTGAGTATAGAAACAAATAGGTTCTTCTGCAGCTGTACAGGGCCCTGGTGAGACCACACATGGAGTACTGTGTGCAGTTCTGGTCTCCAAATTTGAGGAAAAACCTTCTGGCTATTGAGGGAGTGCAGCATAGCTTCACGAGATCAATTCCTGGAATGGCGGGATTACCTTACACTGAAAGACTGGAGCGACTGGGCTTGTATACCCTTGAGTTTAGAAGACTGAGAGAGAATCTGATTGAGACATATAAGATTATTAAAAGATTGGACACTCTGGAGTCAGGAAATATGTTTCCGCTGATGGGTGAGAGCCGAACCAGAAGACACGGCTTAAACATACAGGGTAGACCATTTAGGACAGAGATGAGGAGAAACGTCTTCACCGAGAGGGTGGTGGCTGTGTGGAATGCTCTGCCCCAGAGGGCAGGGGAGGCCCAGTCTCTGGATTTATTTTAGAAAGAGTTGGATAGAGCTCTCAAGGATAGTGGAATCAAGAGTTATGGAGATAAGACAGGAACAGGAAACTGATTGAGGATGATCAGCCATGATCATAATGAATGGTGGTGCAGGCTCGAAGGGCAGAATAGGCTACTCCTGCACCTATTGTCTATTTTCTATTGTGTCAAGAGAGAGCATGTGTTGAGAGAGAATGTGTGTCGAGAGAGAATGTGTGTCGAGAGGGATAGTGGGGGTCTATAGAGAGTGGGGCTCGAGAGAGTCTGGGGCTCGAGAGAGAGAGGGTCGAAACAGAGAGGGTCGAGAGGGCGCGGGTCGAGAAATGGAGGGACGAGAGAGAGCGTCGCGAGAGAGAGCGGGTCGAGAGAGAGGGTCGAGAAAGAGTTGACAGAGAGGGTAGAGAAGGACAGTCGGTCGAGAGAGAGGGAGAGGGTCGAGAGTGAGAGAGAGCATGGAAAGCATCGAGAGAGAGAGAGGATCGAGTGGGTTGAGAGAGAGATGTTCGGGAGAGACAGAGTGCAAGGGAGAGGGCCAGACAGGGAGGGGGCAAGAGAGAGAAACAGAGAGGGATGAGACAGATGAAGCTGTTGAGAGAGAGGAGGTCAGAGAGAGAAGGTGGTCAACAGAGTGACGAAAGACAGGAGGGTGTGGGAGAGACATGGGTGCGTGAGAGAGAAGGGCAAGAGGAAATGAAATAGGGGGCAGAGGAGTGAGCAGAGCGAGGGGCAGAGAAAGGGGGCAGAGAGAGTGTCGAGAGAGAGGCTTGAGATAGAGTGGATCGAATGAGAGAGCGGATCGAAAGACAGAGAGGGGATCGAGAGAGAGAGGGTCAAGAGAGAGAGTGGGAGAGAGAGCGTCGAGAGCGTCGAGAGAGTGTCGAGAGAGAGGAAGTGTCGAGAGAGAGGTGTGGAGGTTGAGAGAAAGGGGACGATAGAGAGAGGAGAGAGCGAGAGCGGGGTCAAGGGAGAGGGCCAGACAGAGAGTAGGTGATAGAGAGAAGGATGAGACAGAGGAAGCTGTTGAGTGGATGTAAGAGAGAGAAGTAGGGCAACAGAGAGTGAGGAGAGAGAGAGAGAGAAAGGAGGATGTGGGTGGGAAATGAAATAAGAGAGAGAAGGGCAAAAGGGAGAAAGTGGGGAGAGGGACAGGTGAGAGAGAGTGAGGGGAGAGAGGGGTGAGAGGGAGAGAGTGGGGGAGAGAGACGGGGAGAGAGAGAGACAGAGGAGAGAGACAGGGAGAGGCAGAAAGGCAGAGAGAGAGACAGGGGATAGAGAGGCAGGGGAGAGAGGGGGGGAAGAGGGGGAGTGGGAGAGGTGGAAAGAGGGAGAGGTGGAGAGAGAGAGAGGAGAGGGAGAGAGAGGGGACAAGGGAGACGGCCAGACAGAGAGGGCGCGAGAAAGAGAAAGACAGAGCGATTAGATTGAGCAAGCTGGTGACAGAGAGGAGGTAAGAGAGAGAAGTAGAGCAACAGAGAGGGAGGAGAGTGAATAGGGTGTGGGAGAGTGATGGAGGCAAAAGAGATAAGGGCGAGAGAAAGCGAGAAGGGGAGAGACAGAGGGGAGAGACAGAGTGGGAGAGACAGAAGGGGAGAGACAGTAGTGGGAGAGACAGAAAGGGAGAGACAGAAGGGGGAGAGACAGAGGGGGGAGAGAGAGGAGGAGAGAGTGGGGGGAGCGACAGCGAGGACAGAGAGAGAGCGGAGAGACATTGGGCGGAGAGAGAGAGGTGGAGAGAGCGGTAAGCGAGACTGGGAGAACGAGAGTGGGAGAGCGAGAGACAGAGAGAGAGGGAGAGCGTCGAGAGAGAGAATGTCCAGAGAGGGAGGGTCGAGAGAGAGAGTGCGTGTAGGTTAAGAGAGAGGGGATGAGAGAGAGAGAGAGGAGTGAGCGAGAGAGGGGGCAAGGGAGAGGGTCAGACAGTGAGTGGGCGAGAGAGAGAAAGAGAGAGGGATGAGACAGAGGAAGCTGTTGAGTGATTGGAGGTAAGAGAGAGAAGTAGGGCAACAGAGAGTCAGGAGAGAGAGTGAGAGAGGAGAGTGTGGGAGAGAGATGGGGTCAGAGAGAGAATGGCAAGAGGGAGAGAGTGGGGACAGACATTGGAGGCAGAGTGGGGGCAGAGAGTGCGGACAGAGAGGGGGAGAGAGAGTGGGAGAGAGGGGAGATAGAGAGGGATAGAGACACGCGGGCAGTGAGAGAAGGGGACGAGAAAGTGTGTGTGTCGAGAGAGAGTGTGTCGAGAGAGAGGGTGGAGAGAGAGGGTCGAGAGAGAGTGAGTGTTGAGAGAGAGAGAGAGCACATCGAGAAAGAGGCTCGAGAGAGAGGGTCGAGAGAGAGAAGGTCGAGAAAGAGTCGAGAGAGAGAGTGTCGAGAGGGCAGTGAGTCGAGAGAGAGGGAGAGGGATGAGAGAGAGAGGGAGACCTTCGAGAGAGGGAGAGAGAACGTTGAAAGCATCGAGAGAGAGTGTCGATAGAGAGTGTAGAGAGGGAGAGAGCGAGAGGGTCGAGATGGAGAGATGGAGAGGGTCGAGCGAGAGGGTCGAGAGAGAGGATCGAGAGAGAGACTGTGTCGAGAGAGAGAGTGGGGCTCGAGAGAGAGTGAGGCTGGAGAGAGAGGGGGGCTCGAGAGAGAGAGAAGGATGAGAGAGAGGGAGAGGGATGAGATATAGAGAGGATCGGGAGAGAGCAGTCCGAGAGAGAGAGCGGGTCGAGAAAGAGAGCGACGAGAATGTATCGACAGAGAGAGTTGAGAGAGAGAGGGTTGCGAAAGAGTGGAGGGAGAGAGGATCGAGAGGGACAGTGGGTCCAGAGAGAGAGGGAGATGGTCGAGAGAGACAGGAAGACGGTCGAGAGACAGAGGGAGAGAGAGCGTTGAAATTGTCGAGAGAGAGGAAGGTTCGAGAGGTTCGAGAGAAGGAGAGAGAGAGGGTCGAGAGATGTAGGGCAAGGGAGAGGGCCAGACAGGGAGGGGGCTAGAGAGGGAGAGAGAGAGAGAGAGAGGAGTGGAGGTTGAGAGAGAGGGGACAAGAGAGAGAAAGAGATAGGGATGAGACAGACAAAGCTGTTGAGAGAGAAGGTAAGAGAGAGAAGATGGGCAAGAGAGAGTGAGGAGAGAGAGGAGGGTGTCGGACAGACATGGGGCCAAGAGAGAGAAGGGCAAGAAAAAGAGATAGAGGGGGCAGAGAGAGGGGAGAGAGGGAGGGGGCAGGGAGAGGGGGCAGAGAGAGTGTCGAGAGAGGGTTGAGAGAGAGAGAGAGAGGATCGAAAGAGAGAGGAAGAGGGTCGAGAGAGAGAGGGTCGAGAGAGAAGGGGAGAGAGAGCGTCGACAGCGTCGAGTGGGAGGGTCGAGAGAGAGAGGGTGTGGAGGTTGAGAGAAAGGGGACAAGAGAGAGAGAGGGGTGAGGGAGCGAGGGGGCAAGGGAGAGGGCCAGAGAGAGAGTGGGGGAGAAAGAGAAAGATAGAGGAATGAGACAGAGGGGGAGAGACAGAGAGGAGAGACAAAAGGGGAGAGACAGAAGGGGGAGAGACAGAAGGGGAGAGACAGAGGGAGAGAGGGAGGGGGAGAGAGAGGGGAGAGAGAGGGCGGAGAGAGATTGGGTGGAGAGACTGGCAGAGAGATAGGGGAAAGCGATAGGGGAGAGCGAGAGAGGAGAGTGAGAGAGGGAAAGTGAGAGAGGGAAAGAGAGAGGGGAGAGCGAGAGGGGAGAGCAAGGGGGAGAGGGAGAGAGAGGAAGGGGCGAGAGAGAAGGGTAGAGAGAGGGGAGTGTGGAGGGAAGGGGCGGGTGAGGGTAGAGAGGGGGAGAAAGAAGGGAGAGAGAGGGGAGGGAGGGGGAGAAAGCGGGGTGGGAAGAGAGGGGGAGTGAGAGGGGGAGAGAGGGTGAAGATTGAGGCGGTGAGTGCGGAGGGAGAGAGCAAAGGGAGAGGGGGAGAGAGAGAGGGGAGAGAGATAGGGGAGAGAGATAGAGAGAGAGTGGGGAGAGAGGGGTGATGTGGATAGATTGGCGTGAGAGAGATGTGAGGAGAAGAGAGTGAGAGACAGAGAGGTGAGGGGGAGAGCGGTGGTTAGAGGGTGAGAGAGAAGGGAGAGAGAGGAGGAGATAGAGGGGAGAGAGAGGAGGGCAGAGTGGTAGGTGAAGGGTAGAGAGAGGGAGAGAGAGAAGGGAGCGAGAGGGGAGGGAGAGGGGTAGTGAGCGGGGTGGGAAGAGAGAGGAGGAGATAGAGGGAGAGAGGCTGCAGATTGAGGGGCTGACAGTAGAGGGGGCGACAGGAAGTGAGAGGGGAGAGAGAGGGAAGGAGAGGGGAGAGAGTGGGGAGAGAGAGGTGAAGTGAGAGATTGGGGCGAGAGAGTGTTGAGGGGAAGAGAGGGCGACAGAGAGAGGTGAGGGGAGAGATGTTGTGAGAGATGGGAGAGAGAGGGGAGACGAAAAGGGGAGAGAGAAAGGGGAGAGAGGAAGGAGGGGGAGGGGAGGAGTAGAGAGAAGGGGAGAGAGGGAAGGGGAGGGGAGAGAGAGGAGTGGAGAGAGAGAGAGGGAGGCTGCAGATTGAGGGGGTGAGAGCAGAGGTAGCGAGAGGGAGAGAGAAGGGGAGAGAGAGGAGAGAGTGGGGTTAGAGAATTGGAGAGAGGAGGAAAGAGACAAGGGAGAGAGCGGGAGAGAGAGGGGAGAGAGAGGTGATGGGGAGAGATTGGGGTGAGAGAGCGGTGAGGGAGAAGAGAGGGCGAGAAAAAGAGGTGAGGAGGAGAGAGATTGTGAGTGAGTGGAGAGCAGGGGAGAGAGCGAGGTGAGAGAGCGGGGAAAGAGTGTGCAGAGAGAGTGGGGGAGATAGAAAAGGAGAGCGTTGAGAGCGTGGGGGCTGAGTGGGGCGCGACTAGGGAGACCGTGGGTGAGAGCGTGGGGAGACCATGGTGGAGAGTGTGGAAAGAGCTGGGGGAGAGAGCGGGGGATAAGGCGGGGGATAGGGAACGTAATAGCGAGGGAGATAAAGAGTGGGGAGAGAGTGGGGACAGAGATGTGATGAGGAGAGATTGAGTGAGAGAGAGGTGAGGGTGAAGAGAGGGCGAGAGAGCGAGGTAAGGGGGAGAGAGGTTGTGAGAGAGGGGAGAGAGGGTGAGAGGAAAATGGGAGAGAGAGGGGAGAGTGGAAGGAGGGGGAGGGGTAGAGAGAAGGGGAGAGAGGTGAGAGAGGGGAGAGAGAGAGAGAGGGTAGAGAGAGAGGGGGAGAGTGCGGGGTCGGAAGATAGAGGGAGAGAGAGTGTGGAGAGAGAGAGGGAGAGGGAGGCTGCAGATTGAGGGGGTGAGAGCGGAGGTACTGAGAGGGAGAGAGAAGGAGAGAGAGAGAAAAGAGGGGGAGAGAGGAGGAGGGGGAAAGAGAGAGGAGAGAGAGGAGGAGAGAGAGAGGAGTGAGCGAGAGAGGGAGCAAGTGAGAGGGCCAGAGAGACAATGGGCGAGAGAGAGGAAAAGAGAGGGATGAGACAGAGGAAGCTGTTGAGAGAGTGAAGGTAAGAGAGAGAAGTAAGGCAACAGAGAATGAGAAGATAGAGAGAGGAGGGTGTGGTAGACAGATGGGGGTAGGAGAGAGAAGGACAAGAGGGAGGGGGAGGCAGAGAGTGGGAGACAGAGAGTGGGGCGAGAGACAGTGGGGAGAGAGAGAAGGGGAGACAGAGAAAGGGAGAGAGACAAAACGGAAAGAGAGAGAGGGGGAGAGAGAGACAGGGAGAGAGAGAGGGGGAGAGAAGGGGTGTGGGAGAGATGGAGAGAGGGAAAGGTGGAGAGAGAGAGAGGTGAGAGAGAGAGAGGGTAAGAGAGAAGAGTGAGACAGAGATGGGGCAAGGGCGCGGGCCAGATAGAGAGGGGGCGAGAGACAGAAAGAGAGAGGGATGAGACAGAGGAAGCTAGTGACAGAGAGGAGATAAGAGAGGGAAGTAGGGAAACAGAGAGGGAGAAGAGAGAGAGCAGGGTGTCGGAGAAAGAAGGGGAAAGAGAGAGAAGTGAGAGGAACGAGAGAAGGGAGAGACAGAAGGGGAGAGACAGAGGATGAGAGACAGAAGGGGAGAGACAGAAGGGGAAGAGACAGAAAGGGAGAGACAGAAGGTGGAGAGACAGAGGGGGAGAGACAGAAGGGGAGAGACAGAGGACAGAGACAGAAAGGGGAGAGACAGAGGGGAGAGACAAAAGGGGAGAGAATGAAGGGGAGAGGCAGAGGGAGAGAGACTGAGGGGGAGGGGAGAGAGAGGGGAAAAAGAGAGGGCGGAGAGACTGGCGGAGAGATAGGGGAAAGCAATACGGGAGCGCGATAGAGGACAGGGAGAGGGGAGAGCGACAGAGGAGAGCGAGAGAGGAGAGCGAGAGGGGAGATCAAGGGGAGAGGGAGGGAGAGAGAGGGTGCAGATTGAGGGGGTGAGAGTGGTGGGAGAGACCAGAGGGAGAGGGGGAGATAGAAAGGGGAGAGAGTTAGGGGAGAAAGCGGGATAGAGAGTGGGGAGAGATTGGGGGGTGATGTGGAGAGATTGGCGTGAGAGAAAGGTGAGTGGAAGAGAGTGTGAGAGAGAGAAGTGAGTGGGAGAGTGGTTGTGAGAGGGTGAGAGAGAGAGGAGAGAGAGGAGGAGGTAGAGGGGAGAGAGAGGAGGGCAGAGTGGAGGGTGAGGGGTAGAGAGAGGGGGAGAGAGAAGGAAGCAAGAGGGGAGGGAGAGGCGGAGTGAGCGGGGTGGGAAGAGAGAGTAGGAGATAGAGGGAGAGAGGGTGCAGATTGAGGGGTTGACAGCAGAGGGAGGCACAGGAAGAGAGAGAGAGGAGAGAGAGATGCGAGAGAGGGGAGAGGAAAAGTGGAGGGGGAGAGAGGAAGGAGGGGAGAGGGAGGGGGAGGGGTATAGAGAAGGGGAGAGAGAGAAGAGAGAGGGGAGAGGCAGGGGTAGAGAGAGGCGGAGAGTGAGGGTTCGGAAGAGAGAGGGAGTGAGAGTGCGGAGAGAGAGAGGGAGAGGGAGGCTGCAGATTGAGGGGGTGAGAGCGGAGGTAGCGAGAGGGAGAGAGAAGCAGAGAGAGAGGAGAGTGAGGGGAGAGAGAGGAGAGGGGGGAGAGAGAGGAGAGAGAGGAGAGAGAGTGGGAGACAGAATGGGAGAGAGGAGGAGAGAGAGCAGAGGGGGGAGAGAGAGAGACGGAGAGGGGAAGAGACTGGGGAGAGAGAGGGGAGAGAGAGGAAAGACGAAAAGGGGAGAGGGGGAGAGAGGAAGGACAGGGAGACGGAGGGGAAGGGGTAGAGAGAAAGGGAGAGAGAGGAGAGAGAGGGGAGAGACAGGTGTAGAGAGAGGCGGAGAGTGAGGGTTCGGAAGAGAGAGGAAGTGAGAGTGCGGAGAGAGAGAGGGAGAGGGAGACTGCAGATTGAGGGGGTGAGAGCGGAGGCAGCCAGAGGGAGAGAGAAGCAGAGAGAGAGGAGAGAGGGGGAGAGAGAGGAGAGAGAGGAGAGAGAGGGGGAGACAGAACGGGAGAGAGGAGGAGAGAGAGCAGAGGGGAGAGAGAGAGAGGGAGAGAGGGGAAGAGAGTGGGGAGAGAGAGGTGATGAGGAGAGATTGGGGTGAGAGAGAGGTGAGGGGAAGAGAGGACGACAGAGAGAGGTGAGGGGAGAGAGGTTGTGAGAGAGTGGAGAGAGAGGGGAAAGGAAAAGGGGAGAGAGAGGGGAGAGTGGAAGGACGGGAGGTATAGAGAGAAGGGGAGGGAGAGGAGAGAGGGGAGAGAGAGTGGTAGAGAGAGGGGGAGAGTGCGGGCTCGGAAAAGGAAGGGAGAGAGAGTGTGGAGAGAGAGTGGGAGAGGGGGGCTGCAGATTGAGGGGGTGAGAGCGGATGTAGCGAGAGGGAGAGAGAAGGGGATAGAGAGGAAAGAGAGGAGACAGGGGGAGAGAGAGGAGAGAGAGGGGGAGACAGAACGGGAGAGAGGAGGAGAGAGAGAGCTGAGGGGGGAGAGAGAGAGAGGGAGAGACGGGAAGAGAGTGGGGAGAGAGAGGTGATGAGGAGAGATTGGAGTGAGAGAGTGGTGAGGGGGAAGAGAGGGGGAGAAAAAGAGGTGAGGGGGAGAGAGATTGTGAGTGAATGGAGAGCAGGGGAGAGAGCGAGGTGAGAGAGCGAGGAGAGAGTGGGCAGAGAGTGGGGGAGATAGCGGCGGAGAGTGGTGAGAGTGTGGGGGCTAAGTGGGGCGTGACTGGCGAGAGCGTAGGTTAGAGCGTGGGGAGAGAATGGTCGAGAGTGTGGAGAGAGCTGGGGGAAAGAGCGGAGGATACGGAGGGGGATAGGGAGCGTAATAGGGGGATAGAGAGTGGGGAGAGAGTGGGGGAGAGAGAGGTGAGGGGGAATAGAGGGCGATGCAGAGAGGTGAGGGGGAGATAGGTTGTGAGAGAGGGGAGAGAGAGCGGGAGAGATTGGGTGGAGAGAATGGGCGGCAAGAGCGGGGGAGAGCACAGGGGAGAGAGAGGGGCAACCTGGGTCACCGCCGGGGTGAGTGGGGACTGGAAAGGGGGAAGGGAAGGGTGGATGGGAGGGGAGGGGGAAGGGGAGGAGGAGGAAGTTGAAAGGGGAAGGGGGAAGGGGAGGGTAGAGGGAAGGCGGGGGGAGCGGGGAAGGTGGAGGGAATGGAGAGAGTGGAAAGGGGGATGGTGGAGGGGAGGAGAGGGAAGGGGAAGGGAGGAGGAGAAGGGGAAGGGGAAGTGGAATTGGTAAGTCAAGTAGGAGGGGCAAGGCGAGAAGGATGAAGGGGAAAGTGGGGGGGTGAAGGGTGAGGGGAGGGGGAAGGTGAGATGGAAGGGCGAGTGGGAGGGGGAACAGCGAGGGGAAGTGCCAGGGGAAATTGGGAGGGGGAGGAGAAGGGCGAGAGAAGTGGGAGAGGGAGGGTGAAGGGTGAGGGGGGAAGGACGAGTGGAGGGGAAGGGCGAAGTGGAGTGGAGGGTGAGGTGCAAGGGGAGAGGAAATGGGAAGGGGAAGGGCAAGGGGAGGGGAGTGGAGGGGGAAGGGCAAGGGGGAGGGGAGGGGGAACAGCGATAGGAAGGGGAGGGTGAAGGGCGGGGGAGGGGTAAGGGAAAGGGAGTGGGATAAGGGCACGGATGAGGAGGAAGAGTGAACGGGAGGGCCGAGGAGGAGGGGCAAGTGAAGGGGAGCAAGAGGGAGGTGGATGGGCGAGGGGGAAGGGCTGACACTCTCTGAGACATAATGAGCCACTTTCTGACACATACTGTGCAACTCTCTGATTCTCTCTGACACAGTGTGACACTCTCTGTCTGTCTCTGAGACGCACTGTGACACTCTCTGAGACACCCCGTTAAACACTGTGACACTGTCTGATGTTATCTGACACTCTCTGAGACACACTGTGGCAAGCTCGAACACACTGTGAAACGCTGTGACTCTCTCTGACACCGACTGACACTCTCTGAGACACTATGGCACTCTCTGTCTCTCTCTAAGATACACTATGACACTCTCTGACTCTCTCTGACACTCTTCAAGTCACAGTACGACACATTTTGACACTCTCTGACTCTCTGATTCCCTCTGAAACACAATGTGACACTCTCTGACACTCTGCGACACACTGTGATAGTTTCTGACTATCTCTGACATACTGTGACAATCTCTGACATACTGTGAAACTTTCTAACCCTCTGTGACACTCTCTGACACACTTTGGCACTCTCGGATTCTCGCTGACACAGACTGACTTTCTCTGAGACACTGTAACACTCTTGTCTCTCTCTGAGACACACTGTTATTCTCTCCGACTCTCTCTGAGACACACAGTAACACTGAGTCACACCGTGAAACACGGTGACACTCTCTGACAAACTGTGACACTCTCTGAGACACTCTGAGAAACACTGTGACACTTTCTGACCCTCTCGAAGACACACTGTGAGACTCTATGAGACACATTGTCACACTCTCTGACACACCATGACGCTATGACACTCTCTGAGACATACTGTGCCACTCTCTGATACACTGTGACACTCTGACACACTGTGACACTGTCTAACTCGCTCTAACAACTCTCACTCTCTGATTCTACCTCTATGTCGCTACACTCTCTGAATCTCTCTGACTATCTCTGACAGTCTCTGGATGTCTCTGAGTATCACTGAGACACACTGTGACACTCTCTGAGACATACTGTGCCACTCTCCGACACACTGTGACCCTCTCTGATGCACTGTGATACACTGCAATACTCTTTGAGACACACTGTGACACTCCCTGCCTCTCTCAGACAATCTCTGAGGCTCACTGTGATACTCTCTGACACACTGTGACACTTTCCGACGCACTGTCACACCCTTTGAGACAGTATGTGACACTCTCTGACATATACTGTGACACTCACTGACACATGTGACACACTCTGCCTCTTGGAGAACGTGAGGACTGCAGATGCTGGAGTACCAGAGTTGAAAAGACTGCTGCTGGAAAAACACAGCAGGTCAGGCAGCATCCAAGGAGCAGGACAATCGACGTTTCACGCATAAGCCCTTCTTCAGGAATAACCCTACCTGACTCTCGCTGACACTCTCTGAGACACGTTGTGACATTCTCCGAGACACATTGTGACACTCTGACGCTCCCTGACACTCTCTGACTTTCCATGACACACTCTGAGACACACTGTGACACTCTCTGACTCTCTCTGAGACACTGCGACACTCTCTGACTATCTGAGACACACTGTGACACGCTCTGACCCTCTCTGAAATACATTCTGACACTCTATGACTCTCTCAGTCACTCTCTAAGACATATGGTGGCACTCTGTGACACACTGTGACAGACGTTGACACTCTCTAAGATACACTGTGATACTCTCTGACAGACTGTGATACACTGTGACAGTCGCTGACTCTCTCTGACACTCTCTGAAATACATGGTGACATTCTGTGACACTTTCCGAGATACACTGTGACACACGCTGACTCTCTGACACTCTCTGAAACACACTGTGACACTCCCTGACTCTGTGACACTCTCTGAGACACATTGTGACACTTTTTGACGATCTCTGATACTCTCTGAGAGACACTGTGACTCTCACTGACATACTGTGACACATTCTGACTCTCTCTGACACTCTCTGAAACACACTGTGACACTCTCTGACTCTCTGTGAAACTCTCTGAGACACGCTGTGACCCTCTGTGACACTCTCTGAGACATCGCTGACACTCTCTGAGAGACACTGAGACTCTCACTGACACACTGTGACACTCTCTGAAACACACTGTGACACTCTCTGACTCTCTGTGACATTCTCTGAGACACACCGTGACGCTCTGTGACACTCTGAGACAATCTCTGACGCTCTCTGCGTGACACTGTGACTCTCCCTGACACACTGCGACACTCTTTGAAATATATTGTGACAGACTCAGACTCTCCCTGAAACACATTGTGACACTCTCTGACTCCCTCTGCCAGTATCTGAGAAATATGGTGACACTCTCTGATGTAATGTGACAGACTCTGAAACTCTTTGTGACACACTGTGACTCTCTCTGACAGACTGTGACACACTGTGACACTCGATGACTCCATCTGACACTCTCTGAGACACACTGTGACAGTTTCTAACAGTCTGTGACACAGTGTGACACTCTCTGAATAACTCTGAGACAAGGGCTGAAATACACAGGCACTCTCTGAGACACACTGCGACACATTCTCACACACTGTGACACTCTATCTCTGACGCTGTGCGACACTCTCTTACACACTGTGAAACTTTCTGACACACTCTGAGACACATTGTGAATTTCTGAGAAATGTCGTGCCATGCTCTGACTCACCGTGACACTCATTGACATACTGTGACTTTACACTCTGAAACACATTGTGACACTCTCTCACTCTCGTTGACACTCTCTGAGACATACTGTGACACTTTATGACACTCTCTGAGACAATCTCTGACTCTGTCTGAGAGACACTGTGACTCTCACTGACACACTGTGACACTCCCTGACACACTCTGAAATACATTGTGACACTCTGTGACACTCTCCAAGACACACTGTGACACACCCTGACTCTCTGTGACACTCTCTGAAACACACTGTGACACTCTCTGACTCTCTGTGACACTCTCTGCGACACGTTGTGACGCTCTGTGACACTCTCTGATACAATCTCTGACACACTCTGTGAGAGACACTGTGACTCTCACTGACACACTGTGACACTCTCTGAAACACACTGTGACTCTCTGACTCTCCGTGACACTCTCTGAGACACACTGTGACGCTCTGTGACAGTCCCTGAGACAATCTCTGATACTCTCTGAGAGACACTGTGACTCTTCCTGACACACTGCGATATTCTTGGAAATACACTGTGACAAACTCTGACTCTCCGTGAAGCACATTGTGACACTCTCTGATTCCCGCTGTCAGTATCTGAGACATTAGGTGACACTCTCTGACGCAATGTGACAGACTCTGATACTCTCTGAGACACACTGTGACTCTCTCTGACAGACTGTGACACTCGATGACTCCCGCAGACACTCTCTGAGACATACGGTGACAGTTTCTAACAGTCTGTGACACACTGTGACACTCTCTGAATCTCTCTGAGGCAAGGGGTGAAATACGCAGACACTCTGAGACACACTGCGACACTTTCTGACACACTGTGACACTCTCCCTCTCTCTGACACTGTGCGACACTCTCTGACACACTGTGAAACTTTCTGACACACTCTGAGACATATTGTGAATCTCTGGGACATATTGTGCCACGCTCTGACTCACCATGACACTCACTGACATCCTGTGACTTTACTCTCTGAGACACTGTGACACTTTCTGAAACTCTCTAAGACACACAGTGAGACTCTCTGAGAAACACCGTAAAACACTCTCTGACACATTTTGACACTCTCTGAGACACCCTGTGACACTCTCTGACATTATCGACATTATCTGCGATACACTGTGACTCTCTGACACTGTCTGACACACACTGTGACAGTCTCTGAGACAGAGTGCGATACTTTTACACACTCGGCGACAAGCTATGAGTTTCCCCAACACACTGACACTCTCTGAGACACTGTGACACTCTCTGACTCTCTCTGATACTCTCTGCTAGACTGTGACACACTGTGACACACACTGACACTCCTTGAGACACACTGTGTCACTCTCTGAGAAACACTGTGAAACACTATGACACTCTCTGACACTCTGACACGCACTGCGACAATCTCTGTCAGACTTTGACACACTGTGAGAGTCTCTGCCTCTCTCTGAGACACGCTGTGACATTCTCTGACTCTATGTGACACTCTTGGCCACACAGTGTGACACCCTCTGAAACTCACTGGGACACACTGTGACAGTCTTTGACACTCTTTGTCACTTTCTGAGACACACTGTGGCACTCTCTGACTCTCACTGAAACACATTGTGACACTCTCTGACTCTCTTTGACACTCTCTGAGACGCATTGTGACAATCTCTGTCACGCTCTGAGACACATTGTGGCCCTCTCAGAGACTCTCTGTCACTCTCTAAAACACACTGTGACACTCACTGAGACACTGTGCCACGCTCCGAAGCTGCCAGAGACACACTGTGACACTCCGTGACACTTTTTCACACTCAAGTGATACTCTCTGAATCTCTCTGAAACTCTCAGATACACACTGTGAGACTCTCTGAGAGACACTGGGAGATTCTCCGACACTCTCTGACACACTTTGACACTCACGGAGTCACACTGTTACACTCTCTGACATTATCTGTGACACAATGTGACTCTCTGACACTGTCTGACACACACTGTGACAGTCTCTGAGACACAGTGCGACACTCTTACACTCTCGTAGACAAACTATGAGTTTCGCCAACACACTGTAACACTCTCTGAGACACTGTGACAGTCTCTGACTCTCTCTGAGACACAGTGCAATATATTCTGAAACTCTCTGAGATACACTCTGACATTCTCTGTCACACTATGACACTCTCTGACTCTCTCTGAGACGCACAGTGACACTCTGACTCTCTCTGTCACACTCTGAGACACATTGTGATACACGGTGACACTCTCTGACTCTTTCTGTAACTCTCTGAAACACACTCTGACACTCTTTGACACTCTCTGAGAAGCAATGAGATACTCTCTGACTCTTTCTGAGACACTCTGTGAGACTCTCTTTCTCTATCTGAGACACACTGTGAGACCCTCTAACACTATGAGACACACCGTGACACTTCCTGACACTCTCTGAGACACAGTATGACACACTGTGACATCTCTCTCAGAAACTGTGACACTTTCTGAGACACTCTGAGAAACACTGTAACACTCTCTGACCCTCTCCCAGACAAACTGTGACACTCTTTGACACACTGTGACACTCTCTGACAGTCTCCAATTCTCACTGCAACTATCTACACTGTCTGACTCGCTCTGAATATCTCTGACTATCTCTGATTCTTTCTAACTATCTGACAGTCTCTGGAAATTTCTGACAATCTCTGAGACACACTGTGACACTCTCAGATTCTCCATGAGACAATGTGACACTGTCTGACTCTATTTACTCAATCGGACTCTCTCCGACTCCTCTAAGCCACACTTTCACTCTCTTACTCTCTCTGATACATATTGTGACATTCACTACCACTCTCTGAGACACACTGCGACACTCCCTGACACTCTGAGGCACACTGTGACACTCTCTGAGACACACTATGAAACATTGTGACACTCTGACAAACTGTGACACTCTCTGACACTCTCTGACACTCTCTAAGACACGCTGTGATACTCTCTGACTCTATCTGACACTCTCTAAGGCAAACACTGACACTCCATGACGATACCTGGCACTCTCTGAGACACACTGTGACACTCTCGACTCTCTGTTACACTCTGAGACTTATTGTGACACCCTCTCACAGTCTCTGAGACACACCGTGACACTCTCTGACAGAGTGTGACACTCACTGACTCTCTGAGACACACTGTAACAATCTCTGGCACTCTCCGACAGACACTGTGAGGCTCTCTGTCTCTCCCTGAGACACACGATGGCACTCTCTGACTCTATCTGGCACTCTCTGAGACACACTGTGACAATCTCTGACACAGTGTGACACTCTCTGACTCTCTGAGACACACTGCAACAATCTTTGGCATTCTCCAACAGACACTGTGAGGCTCTCTGTCTCCCCCGAGACACAAGATGACACTCTGACTCTATCTGGAACTCTCTGAGACACACTGTGACAATCTCTGACACTGTGTGACATACTGTGACACTCTATGACATGCTCTGCCATTCTCCGAGACACACTATCACTCTCCCTGACACACTGTGACATTCTCTGATTCTCTCTGAAAAACTTGAAACTTTCTGATACACACTGTGACTCTCTCTGAGACACACTGTGACACTCTGACACATGCTGTGCCACTCTCCATCACACTGATAGTCTCTGAGTCTCTCTGGAACACACTGTGACACGCTCTGACTCTTTCTGTCACTCTCTGACACATTGCAACACACTATGACACACTCTGACTCTCTGTGACACTCTCTCAGACTTATTGTGACCCACTCTCACCGTCTCTGAGACACACTGTGATACTCTCTGACTCTCTGAGACATATTGTGATACTCTCTGACACTGACATTACTCTGAGAAACTGACACACTTTCTGACACTCTTTGAGGCACACTGTAGCACTCTCAGTCTTTCAAAGAAACACTGTGACACTCTGAGAAACAATATTAAAAATACTGTGGCTCTCGCTAACACTCTCCCAGATACACTGCAACACTCTCTGACAGACTGTGACGAACTGTGACACTCTCTGACACTGTCTGACACTGAGACATGCTGTGACACTCTCTGACACTCTCTGAGACACACTGTGGCACTCCCTGACTCTCTGTGACACTCTGAGACATATTGTGACAACCCTCTCACAGTCTCTGAGACACACTGTGACACTCTCTGACATTATCTGTGACACAATGTGACTCTCTGACACTGTCTGACACACACTGTGACAGTCTCTGAGACACAGTGCGACACTCTTACACTCTCGTTGACAAACTATGAGTTTCGCCAACACACTGTAACACTCTCTGAGACACTGTGACAGTCTCTGACTCTCTCTGAGACACAGTGCAATACCTTCTGAACCTCTCTGAGACACACCCTGACATTCTCTGCCACACTATGGCACTCTCTGACTCTCTCTGAGACGCACAGTGACACTCTGACTCTCTCTGTCACACTCTGAGACACATTGTGATACACGGTGACACTCTCTGACTCTTTCTGTCACTCTCTGAAACACACTGTGACACTCTGTGACATTCTCTGAGAAGCAATGAGATACTCTCTGACTCTTTCTGAGACACTCTGTGAGACTCTCTTTCTCTATCTGAGACACACTGTGAGACCCTCTGACAATATGAGACACACTGTGACACTTCCTGACACTCTCTGATACGCAGTATGACACACTGTGACATCTCTCTCAGAAACTGTGACACTTTCTGAGACACTCTGAGAAACACTGTAACAGTCTCTGACTCTCTCCCAGACACACTGTGACACTCTTTGACACACTGTGACACTCTCTGACAGTCTCCAATTCTCACTGCAACTATCTACACTGTCTGACTCGCTCTGAATATCTCTGACTATCTCTGATTCTTTCTAACTATCTGACAGTCTCTGGAAATTTCTGACAATCTCTGAGACACACTGTGACACTCTCAGATTCTCCATGAGACACTGTGACACTGTCTTACTCTATCTACTCAATCGGACTCTCTCCGACTCCTCTAAGCGATACTTTCACTCTCTTACTCTCTCTAATACATAGTGTGACACTCACTACAACTCTCTGAGACACACTGCGACACTCCCTGACCCTCTGAGGCACATTGTGATACTGTGCCATTCCCTGACTCTCTCTAACACACTTTGACCCTCTCTGAGACACACTGTGCCACTCTCTCACACATTGTGATAGTCTCTGTGTCTCTCTGGAACACACTGTGACAATCTTTGACTTTTTCTGGCACTCTCTGAGACCTACGGTTACACTCTCTGACACACTGTGACAGATTCTGACACACGCTAAGACACTGTGACACTCTCTAACAGACTGTGACCCACTGTGAATCTCTCTGACAGTCTCTGAGACACACTGTGACACTCTCTGAGACATACTGTGCCACACTGTGATACTCTTTGAGATACACTGTGACTTTCTCGGGCACTCCCTGAGACACACTCTGACACGGTCTGCGCCGTACTGTTCCACACTGTGACACACTCTGAGACACACTATGACACTCTCTGACACACTGTTACACACTCTGATAAACTGTGACACTCTCTTACACGGTGCGACGCTCTCTAACACAGTGTGACACTCTCTGACACTCTGTGACTCTGACTGACACTCACTGACACTCCCTGAGGCATTGTGACACTCTCTGAGATACACTGTGACGCTTTCTGAGGTACTCTGTGCCACACTGTGGCACCGTCTGAGACACACTGTGACACTCTCTGAAACACACTGTGACACCCTCTGACTCTCTCTGACATTCTCTGAGGCACATTGTGACACTCTTTGACACGCTCTGAGACACTCACTGACACTCTGAGAGACACTGTGACTCCACCTGACACACTGTGATACTTCTGGACAAACTGCGACACTCTCTGAAATACACTGTGACACTCTCTGATACGCTCTGTGATTCACTTTGACACTCTCTGACAGACTGTGACAGTCTCTGACTCTCTCTAAACCACACTTTCACACTCTCTGACTCTCTCTGTCAATCTCTGAGACATATGGTGACCCTCTCTGTTACACTGTGACAGATTCTGACACGCTCTGAGAGACACTGTGACACTCTCTAACATACACTGAGATACTGTGAAATACTCTGACTCTCTCTGACACTCTTCGAGACACACTTTGAAACTCTCTGAGACACTTTCTGAGACACACTGTGACACTCTCTGACTCTCCCTGACAAACACTATGACATTGTCTGAGAAACTTTGTGAAAAACTATGGAACTCTCTGGCAGTCGGAGACACACTGAGACTCAATGCAATACTCTCTGAGACACACTGTCACACTCTCTAACATGCTGTTACATTCTGACTCACTCAGACACTCTCTGAGACAATCTGTGAAACTCTCTCTGAGACGCACTGCGACACACACTAACGTACTGGAACACGCTGTGACACTCTCTGACTTTCTCTGAGACATATTGTGCCACTCTGAGACACGCTGTGACTCTCGTTGTCACTCTCTGAGACACACTGTGACACTCTCTGTCTCTATTTGAGCCACACTGTGACACACTCTGACACTATGAGACACTACGAGACTCTCTGATAATCTCTTAGACACATTATGACACACTGTGAAACGCTCTGTCTCCCTCTGGCACTCTCTGAGACACAGTGTGATACTGTCTGTCCGTCTCTCTCACACTGTCTGATACACACTGTGAAACTTTCTGCCACTCTCTGAGACACACTGTGAGTCTCCCTGGCACACTGTGACTTCCTCTGAGATACACTATAACACTCTCTGACACACTGTGAGATTCTCTAACATAGTGTGACTCTCTCTGACACAGTGTGTCACTCTCTGACACTCTCTGAGACACACTGTGCCACAATGTGACACTCTCTGAGACACACTGTGAATCTCAGACACTCTGTGAGACGCACTGTGACTCTCTCTGAAACAGACTGTGACACACTGTGACTCTCTCTGACACTCTCTGAGACATACTGTGACTCTCTGACACTCTCTGAGACACACTGTGAGACTCTCTGGTGCACTGCAACTTTCTCTGAGACACACTGTGACTCTGTCACTCTCTGAGACGCTGTCTGAGGGACACTGTGACTGCCTCTGACACATTGTGACACTCCTTGACATACTGTGGCACTCTCGGAAATCCGCTTTGATACTCTGAGACACACCATGAAACTCTCTGAGACACTCACTGACACATTGTGACAGGGTCTGACTCTCTTTCTGAAACACAATGTGTTACGCTCTGCCTCTTCCTGTCACTTTTTGAGACATATAGTCACCCTATCCGTCACACTGTGACAGGCTCTGACACTCTCTGAGACACTGTGACACTCTCTAACAGACTGTGACACTCTCTGACTGTCATGACACTCTGTGAGACACACTCTGGCACTCTAACATACTGTGGCATTTTCTGACACTCTCTGAGACAAACTATGACACTCTCGGACTCTCGCTGAGACATATTGTGCCACTTTCTGACACACTGTGACACTCTCTGTCACTGATGTTACTCTCTGAGACACTGTCACACTTTCTGTCACTCTCTGAGACACACTGACCTTCTCAGTCTCTCTGAGACCCATTGTGAGACTCTCTGTTTCTCTCTCTCTCTCTGAGACACATTGTGACACTCTCTGGGAGACACCGTGAAACACTGTGACATTCTCTGACAGTATCAGACACATTGTGACACTCTCTGACGCTCCCTGACACTGTGACATGTTGTGACACTGTCTGACACTCTCCGAGACACACTGTGACACTCTCCGACTCTCTGTGATGCTCTCTGAGACTTATTGTGACACCCTCTGACACTCTCTGATCCACGCTGTGACGCCCTCTGACTCACTCTGACACTCTCTGAGACTCACTGTGACACTCTCTGACTCTCTCCAACATTCTCAATGACAGATTGTGATCCTATCAGACTCTATCTGACACACTCTGATACTCTCTATCTCTATGTGAGACACACTGGGACACACTCTGACTCTCTCTGAGACACAGTATGACACACTGTGACACTCTCTGACTATCACTGACACTCTCTGTGACACAGTGCGACACTCTCTGACACTCTCTGACACTCAATAAGACACTCTGTAATAATATCTGACTCTCTCTGACACACACTCTGTCTCTATTTGAGCCACACTGTGACACGCTCTGACAATCTCTTAGACACATCATGACACACTGTGAAACGCTCTGTCTCCCTCTGGCACTCTCTGAGACAGACTGTGATACTGTCTGTCCGTCTGTCTCTCACACTGATACACACTGTGACACTCTCTGAGAAACACTGTGAAACTTTCTGCCACTCTCTGAGTCACATTGTAAGGTTCCCTGGCACATTGTGACTTTCTCTGAGACCCACTGGAACACTCTCTGACACACTTTGAGACACTCTCTGAGAGACACTCTGACTGTCCCTGACACACTGTGACACTCCCTGACATACTGTGGCACTCACTGAAATATACTGTGACACTGTGACACTCTTGGACATTCGCTGAGATACATTGTGACATGCTATGAGACACTCTCTGACGCACTGCGACAGACTCAGACACTCGATGAGACACTGCGGCACTCTAACAGGCTGTGTATCTGCATGATTCTCTGTGATACACAATGTGGCACTGGCTAACATACTGTGACACACTGTTACACTCACTGACTCTCTCTGAGACAAACCATGGCACTCTTGGACTCTCACTGAGACATATTGTGCCACTCTCTGACACTGATTTAATTATCTGAGACATATGACACTTTCTGATACTCTATGACACATAGTGACACTTTCAGCATCTCTGAGACACACTGTGAAACATTGTGACTCTCCCTGGCAGACTGTGACACTCTGTGACACCCTCTGACACTGAGACATGTAGTGACATTCTCTGACACTCTCCGAGACACACTGTGACACACTCTGATACTCTGTGGCACTCTCTGAGACTTGTTGTGACACGCTCTGAAAATCTCTGAGGCATGCTGTTACGCTCTCTGACTCTCTTTGACACTCTCTGAGACTCACTCTGACTATCTCTGACACACTGTGACAATCTCTGACACTCTCTGAGACACACTGTGAGACTCTCTGACATGGCGTGAGACTCTGTAATACTCTGAGACACGGTGTAATACTCTCTGACTCTCTGAGACACACTGTAACACACTTTGACACTCTCTGACTCTCTCTGCTACTGTGTTTGGCAATCTGTGAAACTCTGTCTCTCTCTGAGACATACTGTGGCACCCTCAGACTCATCTGGCACTCTATGAGACACACTTTTTGCACTCTCTGACACTCTCTGACTCTCTCTGACATTGTCTTTGACAATCTGTGAAACTCTCTGAGACATACTGTGACTCTCTCTGAGACATGCTGTGACTCTCTCTGAGACATGCTGTGCCACACTGTGACTCTCTCTGAGACATACTGTGCCAAACTGTGGCATTCTCTGAGACACACTGTGACTCTCCCTGACACGCTCTGAGACATACTGTAACACCTTCTGACACACTGTGAGACTCTCTCATGGCGTGACACTGTCTGACTCTCTCTGACACTGACTAACAGATACGAACACTCTGAGGCGCTGTGACACTCTCTGACACTCTCTAAACACTCTCTGAGAGACACTGTGACTGTCACTGACACACTGTGACACTCACTGACATACGTTGGCAATCTTTGACATACACTATGACACTCTCTGACACTCTCTGTGACTCACTGTGACACTCTCTGAGACACTCTCTGACACACAGTGACAGTCTCTGACACTCTCGGAAACAGACTGTGACACTCTCTGACCCTCTCTGTCACTCTTTGAGACATATGGTGACCCTCTACGACACACTGCGACCGACTCTTACATTCTCTGAGACATTGTGACACTCTCTAACAGACTGTGACGCTCTCGGACTGTCTCTGAGACAAACTGTGACACTCTCAAACTCTCACTGAGACATATTGTGCCACTCTCCTACAAACTGTGACACTCTCTGACACTGACTTTACTCTCAGAGACACTGTTACACTTTTGGACACTCTCTGAGACACACTGTGACACTCTCAATGTCTCTAAGACACACTGAGACACTTTAGGTCTCTCTCTGAGACACACTGTAACACTCTCTGAGAAACACTGTGGAACACTGTTACACTCTCTGACACTCTATCAGACACACGGTAACACTCTCTGACAGACTGTTACACATTGTGACATTCTCGGTCAATCTCTGAGACGCAATGAGTTACTCTCTGACTCTCCTTGACACTCTCAGAGACACACTGTCACACTCTCTGTCTATACCTGAGATACACTGTGACAATCTTTGACACTCTCTGAGACACAGTATGACACACTGTGACCCTCTCTGACTCTCAATGACACTCTTTGAAACACAGTGTGACTATCTGACTATCTCTGTCATTCTCCGAGGCACAGTGTGACACTCTCTGACAGACTGTGACACACTGTGACAGTCTCTGACTCTCTCTGACACTCTATGAGACACACTGGGACACTCTCTGATTCTCTCTGACACTCTCTGAGACACACTCTAAGACTCTCTGTCTCTATCTGAACCACACTGTGACACACTCTGAAACTATGAGACACACTGCGAGACTCGCTGACACTCTCTTGGACACATTATGGCACACTCTGAAACGGTCTGTCTCTCTCTGGCAAGCACTGAGACAAACTGTGATACTGTCTGAAACTCTCTCACGCTGTCTAAGACACACTGTGACACTCACTGAGACACACTGTGATACTTTCTGGCACTCTCTGAGACACACTGTGAGATGCGCTGGCACACTGTGACTTTCTCTGAGAAACAATGAGACACTGTGAGAGACACTGTGACATCCCTGATACACTGTGACACTCCCTGACATACTGTGGCACTCTCTGAAATACACTGTGACACTCTCTGACATTCTCTGCGACACACTGTGATAGGCCCTATGAGTCATTGTGACACTTTTTAACACTTGTGATACTGCCTGACTGTTTCTGACACTCTGTGAGACACCCTGTGGCACTGGCTAACGTACTGTGACACACTGTTACACACACTGACTCTCACCGAGACATATTGTGCCACTCTGACACACTGTGACACCCTATGACACTAACTCTATTCTCTGAGACATGTGACGCTTTCTGACACTCTCTGAGACACACTGTGACACTTTCAGTCTCACTGAGACACACTGTGACACTCTCTGAGAAACCCCATGAAACACTGCGACACTCTCTGACAAATTGTGACACACTGTGACACTCTCTGACGCTCTATGACACTGAGACATGTAGTTACACTCTCTAACACTCTCCAAGACACACTGCGACACTCTCTGACTCTCTCTGAGACTTATTGTGACACCCTATGACACTGTCTGCGACTCTCTGTGATAATCTCTGGCACACTGTGACAATCTCCGAAACTCTCTGACACACTCTGACACTCTCTGACACTCTCTGACTCTCTCTGACACTCTTTTTGTCAAGCTGTGAAACTCTTTGACACTCTCTGAGACACACTGTGATACTCTCTGAGACATACTGTGCCACACTGTGACACTCTCTGAGACACACTGTGACTCTCTCTGAGATATACTGTGCCAAAATGTGACACTCTCTGCGAGACACTCTGACACTCTCTGGCACTCTCTGACTCTCTCTGACTCTTTTTGACAATCTGTGAAACTCTGATATTATCTGAGACACACTGTGACACTGTGACACTCTCTGAGACACACTGTTACACTCTGAGACATACTGTGCCACACTGTGACACTCTCTGAGACACACTGTGACACTCTCTGGTACTCTCTGAGACATACTATGACACTCTATGATGCACTGTAACACTTTCTGATACACTATGAGACTCCCTGACACGGCGTGACACTCTCTGCCACAGTGTAATACTCTCTACTCTCTCTGACACTGACTAACAGATATGAAAACTCTCTCAGGCGCTGTGACACTGTCTGACACTCTCAGGGGCACTCTCTGAGAGACGCTGTGACTGTCCCTGACACACTGTGACATTCCCTGACGTCGGTGGGCACTCCCTGACATACACTGTGGCACACTCTGACACGCTCAGAATCAGACTGTGACATTCTCTGAGGCACTCTGTCACTCTTTGAGACGTATGGTGACCATTTATGACACACTGTGACAGAGGCTGACACTCTCTGAGACACTGTGACACTCTCTAACATACTGCGACACTCTCTGACTCTCTCTGAGACAACTATGACACTCTAAGACTCTCGCTGAGACATATTGTGTCACTCTCCTACACCCTGAGGCACTATTAGTCTCTCTGAGACACACTGTGATACTGTCTGACTCTCTCTCACACTGTCTGAGAAACACTGTGACAATCTCTGAGACACAATGTGACACTCTCTGTCTCTACCTGAGACACACTGTGACACCCTCTGAAACTATTAGACACACTGTCATACTCTCTGACTCTCTCTGAGAAACACTGAGACTTTCTGTGACACTCTCAGGTACTCTTTGACACACTGTGACACTCTCTGACTTTCTCTAACTCTCTGTATCTAGCTAAACTGCTTCACGCGCTCTGAATACCTCTGATTGTCTCTGACTACCTCTGACAGTCTCTGTAAGACTCTGACAGTCTCTGAGACACACTGTCACACTCTCTGACACTCTGTGAGGCACTGTGACATTCTCTAACTCTCTCTTCTCAATGTGACTCTCTCTGATTCGCTCTGACCCTCTCCGACTCCTCTGAGACATACTGTCACTCTCTTACTCTCTCTAATAAACATTGTGACATGCCCTGACACTCGGAGGCACTCTGTGACACTCTCTGACTTTATCGAAGACACACTGTGACTCTCCATGACACTTCCTGAGACATACTGTGACACTCTCTGAGACACTCCCGGATAAACTGTGACACACTCTGACAAATTGTGACACTTTCCGGCTCACTGTGACACTCTCTGAGACACACTGCGATATTCTCTAAGACACTCTCAGATAAACTGTGACACTCTCTGACAAACTGTGACACTTTCTGGCACACTGTGACACTGAGACACACTCTGATATTCTCTAAGACACACTACGACACCCTCTGACACTCTCTGAGACGCACTGTGACACTCTCTGTCACTCTCTGAGGCACACTGTGACACTGTATGAGACACACTCTGACACTGCATGACATTATCGGTGAAACACTGTGACTCTCTCTGACACTGTCTGACACACACTGTGACTGACTCTGAGACACACCGTGAAACACTGTAACACTCTGACAACCTGTGACACTCTCTGACACTCTCTGAGACACACTGCAACACCCTCTGAGACACACTGCAACACCCTCTGAGACACACTGCAACACCCTCTGGCACTCTCTGAGACGACAGTGACACTGTCTGTCACTCTCTAAGACATACTGTGACATTCTCTGACACTCCCTGAGGCACACTGTGAAATTTTCTGACACTCTCTGAGACACACTGTGATACTCTCTGACTCTATCTGACAAACTCTTAGACACACCGACACTATCCGACTCTCTCTGACACTCTGTGAGACACAATGTGATAATCACTGACTATCTGACATTCTCTGAGACACATTGAGACACTCTCTGACTCTCTCTAAGACACAATGTGACACTCTCTGACACATTGAGGTACTGTCTCAGACACTACGTGACACTGTCCGACACATACCGTGACTCTCTCGTACACTTCCTTAGACACACTGTGACACTTTCTGACTCTCCCTGAGACATACTATGACAGTCTCTGAGAGACGCTGTGAAATACTGTGACACTCTCTGACACTCGGAGACACACTGTGACACGCTGCAATACTCTCTGAGACACACTGTGTCACTTCCCGCCTCTCTCTCTCACTCTTTGAGACATACTGTGATACACTCTGACGCTCGGAGACGCACTCTGACAAACTCCGACACACTGTGAGACTCTCTGACACGGTGTGACACTCTTGGACAATCTGTGACTCTGCCTGACACTCACTGACACTCCCTGAGGCACTGTGACACTCTCGGAGACGCACTGTGACATTCTCTGACAGTCTCGCGGTTACGCTGAGCCACAAAGTGACACTCTCTGAAACACGCTGTGACTCTTACTGAAACTCTCTGAGACCCACTGTGACACTCTCTGAAGCACA
This sequence comes from Chiloscyllium punctatum, assembly GCF_047496795.1. Classification (NCBI taxonomy): domain Eukaryota; kingdom Metazoa; phylum Chordata; class Chondrichthyes; order Orectolobiformes; family Hemiscylliidae; genus Chiloscyllium; species Chiloscyllium punctatum. Next base: position 4,148,989 of record NC_092762.1, read on the forward strand.
CTGTGATACTCTCTGACTTTAACTGATATTGTCTGAGAGACACTGTGACACTTTTTGCACTCTCTGAGACTCACTGGCTCTCTCTGAGACCTATTGTGCCACTCTGTGACACACTGTGGCACTGTCTGACTCTCCCTGAGACACACTATGACACTCTCTGAGACACTCAGTAAAACACTGTTACACTCTCTGACACTCGGGGATATACTGTGACTCGCTACAATATTCTCTGAGATACACTGTGACACTCTCTAACTTTCTCTGACACTCTCTGAGACACAATGAAGACTCTCTAACACACTGTGACACTCTTTAATACTCTGTCTCTCTGACACTCTGAGACAATCTGTGAATCTCTCTGACTCTCTCTGAGACACACTGTGACACTCACTGACTCTCTCTTAGACATATTGTGCCACTCTCTGATCCGCTGTAATACTCTCTGACACTTTCTGGGACACACTATGTCTCTCTCTGAGACACATTGTGAAACACTGTGACACTCTCTGACACTCGGAGACACACTGTGACACTCCCTGACACTCAGAGACACACTGTGACACTCTCGAACAGTGTGTGACTCTGCCTGACATTCACTGAGGCACTATGACAGTCTCGGAGAAACACTGTGACATTCTCTGAGACACACTGTGACACTCTCTGACAATCTCGGAGATACACTGAGCCACAACGTGACACTCCCTGAGACACGCTGTGACTCCCTCTGACAGTCTCTGAGACCCATTGTGAAACTCTCTGAAACACTCTGTGACACTCTGTGACACTCTCTGAGACACTGTATGACACATTGTGACACTCTCTGACTCTCTCTGACATTCTCTGAGACACACTGTGACACACTTTTACACTATCTGAGAAACACTGTGACACTCTCTGACTCTCTCTGAGACATATTGTGCCACTCTGTGACACACTGTGGCATTCTCTCACTCTCCCTGAGAGTCGCTATGATACTCTCTGAGACACTCCCTGATAAACTGTGACACTTCCTGACATATTGTGACACTCTCTGACACTGACTTTACATTCGGAGACACTGTCACACTTTCTGACACTCTCTGAGACACACTGTGATCCTCTCTGTCTCTCTCTGAGACACACTGTGACACTCTCTGAGAAACATCTTGAAACACAGTTACACTCTCTGACAGTCTATCAGACACGCTGTGACTCTCTGACAGACTGTGCCACACTGTGACACTCTCTGACGCTCTCTGACACTGAGACATGCTGTGACACTCTGACACTCTCCGAGACACACTGTGACACTCTCTCACTCTCCATAATACTGTCTGAGACTTATTATGACACCCTACCACAGTCTCTGAGACAAACTGTGACACTGTCTTACACACTGTGATAATCTCTGACTCACTGAGACACGCTGTGCCACTCTCGGTCTCTCTCTGAGACACACTGTGACACTCTCTAACAGACTGTGACACACTGCGAAACGCTCTGAGACACACTGTGAGACTCTCTGATTCACTGCAACATTCTCTGACTCTCTCTAACACTCTGTGAGACACATTTTGACACTGACCCTTTCTGACAAATTCTGAGACACACTGTGACACTCTCTATCTCTATTTGAGACACACTGTGACACACTTTGATACTCTCTGAGAACACGCTGTGACTCCCTCTGACACTCTCTGAGACACATTGTGACACTCGCTGAGACATAACTGTGCCACTCTCTAACATACTGTGACAGACTCTGACACTGTCTGAGACACTGTGACACTCTCTGACAGACTGTGACACACTGTGAAACTTTCCGACTCTCTTTGACACTCTCTGAGACACACTGTGACACTCTCTAACAGACTGTGAAACTGTTATATTCTCCGACTCTCTTGGACAGTCTCTGAGACACACTATGACACTCTCTAACAGACTGTGACACATTGTGAAACGCTCTGACACTCTCTGAGACAGTATGACACATTGTGACACAATCTGACTCTCTCTGACAGTCTCTGAAACACATTGTAACATACTCTGAGACACACTGTGACTCTCTGCCACTCTCTGAAACAGACTGTGACACTCTATGACTCTCTCTCAGACAAACTGTGAGACTCTCTGGCACAATGTGACTTTCTCTGAGACACGCTGTGACACTCTCTGACACTTTCTGAGACACTCTCTGAGAGACACTGTGACTGTCCCTGACACACTTTGACACTCCCTGACATCCTGTGGCATTCTCTGAAATACACTGTGTCACTCTATGAAACTCTCTGAGAGACACTGTGACACTCTGAGACACTCTCTGACACAGTGTGACAGTCTCTGGCTCTCTCTGAAATACACTGTGGCACTCTCTGAGCCACACCATGATACTCTATGAGACACTCTCTGACACACTGTGGCAGTTTTTGGCTCTCTCTGTCATTCTTTGAGACTAATGCTGACGCTCTCCGACACCCTGTGACTGACTCTGTCAATCACTGAGACACTGTGACACTCTCCAACAGATGTGGGATGTATGTCAGGCCATGAAGGAGGAGGGCTTATGCCCGAAATGTCGATTCTCCTGCTCCTCGGATGCTGCCTGGACTGCTGTATTTTTCCTGCACCACATTTTTCAGCTCTGATCTCCAGCATCTGAAGTCCTCACTTTCTCCTAGTATGTCAGGCCATGACAGTTACCGAACAGTGGGAGGTATGTCGGGCCGTGATGGTTACTATACAGTGGCAGGTATGTCAGGCCGTGACGGTGTACTGTATAGTGGGAGCTATGTCGGGCAGTGACGATGACTGTACAGTGGGAGGTATGTCGGGTCGTGATGGTTTCTATACAGTGGGAGGTATGTCGGGCTGTGATGGTTACTGTATACTGGGAGGTATGGTGGTCTGTGAGGTTGCAAACTGTATGAGTTGTACAGAGTATGATTCTGCTGCAGCCGGTGGCCTATTGCAACCCATGGATGTATCGTCATTAGTTGATTGATCTTTTTAAAGTCTGTTCCATTCAGTACCCCGTGGGCTATATACCACGGTGATGAGGGTCTGCAAAACGTGAAGATAGCCCTTGCTCTCCATAAGAACTGTTCAGTGACCATTCTTACCAATATATAAAATGGAGAGTTGTAGCTGCAGAAGGCAGATTGGTGACGATGTGGTCAATTATATGTTTCCCTTTTATTGATTCCCTCATAACCTGATGCAGAGCAGTCTAGCAGCCACAGGATGCAGCATCAATGCTGAGCACTGTATTGAGTATATACCAAGGGGTTGTCCATCTCTGCCTGTCTGTGGGATAGACCCTTCCAGATAGGATGGTGAAGTTACCTGGGACATCGTCCTGTTCACAGAATCCTGATTTACAGACAACATCTAACTGTTCCTTGATCAGTCTGTGGTAAATATACAACATATCACTTTTACATTTTCTATAATGAAGAATTAATATCACTTTGTTTTTTACATATCTTAAAATAAACCAGACATCATTTTCAGTTGAAAACAATTGAAGTGAGCAATAATTGAATTACCAGAGTACACAGCGAACTATTACACAATTCAGTGACTGTAGTAAACAACTGATTCATGTTCAGATCAGTGAACACACCATCTTGCAGGCAGCAAAGCTATTGAAAATGACTTTGAGGAAAAGTCTGAATTCAGACACAGTGTTACTAGGCCTCACCAACATTTCCAAAACACTGACCATCTCCAAATCTGTCCAGAGAGCTTCCAAACAGGAGCTTGGCAGTTACTGACACCATCACAGTAGACTGTTTAGAGACATACCTGAACAACGGGCATATGTGAGTGGGGCAGACTGGTCAACGGACAAAAACATGGCGGTGCTCCAGATGCAGTTCAACATTTGAAACAATGACCTGGAAACAACCATGTCTTGCAATTATATCTCTTCTGGTGTGCCACCTAAACTTGTAATTCTGCACCTTGGACCGGATCCAGAAGGAAGGTGTTGTAAAGGTGATGGGCTCCTGCAGCACATGACATCTTACGTTGAATCACTTATAACCCATATACAGTATATGGTAATTCCACAATGTCAGTATCCAAACAGAATTGTGCAGTTCCATTGTTGGCCAGTATGATCCCAGCCCAATGACCTTGTGTATGACTTGGGCTGGACATCTTCACATAAATGCTTACAGCATTGTTCTAACTATTAACAACAAAGTCTCTTTACTGAACATCCAATAACCTTTCATAATACCAACAGTTTGCTTGTCCAATAAGCACAAAATCTACTCATTTATTCAGTTCATTTTATTAACAATAATATAATGAAGACAGTGCGCCACTCATAGTAAGGAGAATTGAAATGATCAGTCTCATTACCACAGCCAAGACCAAATTATTATTAAGTGCATGTATAAATAAGCTATTATTTTCCGATGTACATATATTGTGAACTAATAGTCGATTCGCCTGCTCCTCAGATGATGCCTGACGACTGTGCTTTTACAGAACTACACGTTTTGATTCTGTTCTCCAGCATTTGCGGTCCTCACTTTCTCCCTATTAATATTCTCTCATAATCATTTCCGTGGCAATAATAGCAATGTGTGTTTAAACATGTTGCAGTAGGATATGAGTACATTTTCAATTGCATCTTTCTGTCTCACATTTCAATAAAGTGGGATGTGAAGGTCATGTCTGTGTGATGCCCGGTGTGTAGGCCATGCCTCTGAGAGACTGACAGATTGTTTCAAACAGCATATCTCTTCAGCTGTTCGCAACAAGCAAGGTACTGACTGGACCCAACCAGCCTCGTTCACAAAAAAAACAAAATCAGTGTCCTGCACTTGAGCACGTTTGAGCAATATTTTTCAGTCTAATTTTCTCATGGGATATGATTGGGCCAGTATTTATTGCCTGTCCCTTGTTGCCCTTGAGAAGGTTGTGGTGAGTGGCTGCAGTGACCCAGTGCAGTCCATGTGCTGTAGTTAGACTTCTAATGCCATTAGGGAGGGATTTCGAACTAGTGACACTGAAGGAAGAACGATATACTTCTCAATCAGGATGGTGGGTGGCTTGGAATGGAACGCAAACATGGTGGGAGTTCAATGCATCCGTTGCCCTTATCCTTTTTGGTGGTCGTAGGTTCAGAGGTACGTTTGAACGAGCCCTGGTAAGGTTCTGCCATGTGAATGGCAGGCATTACTGTTATTGAGTGGCAGTGGGGTGAAGCTGCACTCACCCATGCAAATGGAGGGTATTTCATCACACACACATTCAACATGTGTCTTATAGATGGTGGGTAGGCTTTCGGATATCATGAGGTAATTTATTTCTGCAGGATCCCTTGCCCCTGACATATTCTTGTAGCCAATAAATTTATATGCGTCAAAGTGCAACGCTGGAAAGGCACAATAGGTCAGGCAGCATCTGAGGTACAGGTGAGTCGATGTTTTAGCATAATCCCTTCACAGGAATGTGTAATGAAATTATATGGTCAGTCCAGTTCTGGTTAATGGTAATCCTTGGGATATTGCTAAATGGGTGTTCAGTGCTGGTGGTGGCATTGAATGTTAGAAGGTATGGTTCAGGTTTCTTTTGTTAGAGGTAATCATTGTCTGGCACGTGTGCAAAGGGAATTTTACTTGCGACTTTTCAGCACACGCCTGCATATTTCCATGTCCTGTTATGTTTGGACAAGGACTGCTTCAGTATCTGAGTAAATCACGAATGGCGTTGAATATTGTCCAATCATTGGCAAACATCCGAATTGTGACTTTACAGTGTAGGGATGTTCATTTATGAAGCAGCTGCGAATTATTGGGCCTCGGGCAGAGACCACTTGTGCTGTTTCTCTCTCTGATCCCGGAAGCTTGCTTGTAGTTCCACCTGACCCAGAGTTGTCTAACACCATATCTGAACAAATTAATACAATATCTACCCCAAGGAGCTGAGTGAAGACTTGGTTAGATCAATTAGTTAGAGGCCTACATTGTAATGTACATAAATACCAGGAGTGTGGGTTCAATTCCTGTACAAACTGAGGTCATTGTAACGGACTGTGCTCCTCAACCTCTCCCTTACTTGATGCATTATGACTGCCTCGTTAAGCTATCATCAGTCGTCTTTGTCTAGCGAGGGAGCAGGCCTATCATCCCGGAAGAGTGTGGTGACTTACCTTTCCATTTCTACTCTACAGGCTAACTCAGAAATGCCTCCCCTGGAGAGCTGCTGCAGACCTGTCGTGGAGTTGAGATGGCTGTTCTCCACCAACCCCACTTTCCTTTGTACCACTAATTACTTCAGCCAGTGCAGACGATTCTTGTTTGCTCCAGTTTTGCCGTTAATCCTGGATACGACACTTGGTCAAATGCAGTTATGATGATGTTAAGTGGAATCACTGTTCCCTCACCTCTAGAATTCAGCAGTGTGTGCTCTTGTTGTACATCATTAAACCAGGCTTTAAAGAACCCAACGGGTGAAAGGCCAAACTCAGCTTCAGTGAGCAGGTTGGTGCTGAGGAAGTGCTGCTTGATCCCACTGTAAATGTCACCTTCCAGCCCTTTATTAATGTTGGGGATTAGAGCAATGGGGCAGTCATTGATTGTCTGATGCTTTGTCTGTGACTGCATAGGACACAACCGGATAGTTTCGCACATTGTCAGGGAGATGCCAGTGCGGTAGTCCAGCAGGAACAGCTTGAACGGAATGTTATGACAGCCCACAGGCTTTGCATTCCCCAATTCCCTCACCGTTTGTAGATACCACACACAGTGAATCGAATTACCTAAATTGCCATCTAGAGGACACTAAAATAGATCGTTTCATCGATTTCTGTGAATGTTTCAGCTTTATCTTTTCTATTGCTGTGCTGGGCCGTTCAATAATTGAGGAAGGTGATATTTGCGGATCCTCCTCCACATGTGAGTTGTGTGATTGTACACCACCATTCAGCCTGAGTGCATGTGACAGGATTGCAGAGATTAAGTCTGATTTGTTGGTTAGATTTTTCGATGACTTGCTGCGCGTGCAATTTGTGAGTGAGTGATCCTGTTTGGTAACTTGACCTCATTTTGTGATGTACCTGGTGCTGGTCCTGGCAGGCCGTCCTGTATTCTCAACTGAGCAAAGGTTTATCGCCTGGCCTGATGGTAAAGCGGAAATGGTAAAGTGGATCATATGCCAGGCAGTGACAATGCTGCTGTTGTTGGTAATGACCCGAATCACCTCACACAGGCCAGTGCTGTGTTTCTCGATGTATTTTAAATCTCTCCCCTTTAGCACAGCGACAGTGTCACGTACAAACAGAGTGTATTCATAATGTAAAAGTGGACTTTGTCTCCAGAAATACTGTGTGTGGTAGTCACCATTCCCAATACGGTCATCGATCAATGTGTCTGCAGCTGGTAGGTTGGTGAAGATCAGGTCAAGTATGTTTGTATTCCTCAGTCGTACCCTCCCTTCCCGATGCAGACCCAGTCTAGAAGCTATGTCCTTTTACACCCGACAATCTCGATCAGCAATGCTGATGCTGAGCACCTCTGCAACATCTCCAGCCTTGCTTTCCTTTCACTGTTTCATTTCTACCCTTGCTTTCCTACTTCTCCAACATTTCTAGCCTTGCTTTCCTATCTCTGTGACAGCTCCTGCCTTCTTTTCTCTCCCAGTAACATCTTCGGCCTTGGTTTTCTATCTCGGTAACATCGCCATCCTTGCTTTCCTATCACTGTAACATCTCCAGCCTTGCTTTCCTATCACTGTAACATCTCCAGCCTGGCTTTCATATATCTGTAACATCTCCAGCCTTGCTTTCCGTCCACTGCAACATCACCAGACTTGCTTTCATATCTCTTTAACTTCGCCTGCCTTGCTTTCCAATCTCTTTAACGTCTCCTGCCTTGCTTTCTCTCCCAGTAACATCTTCTGCCTTGCTTTCATATCTCTGTAACATCTCCAGCCGTGCTTTCTTATCTCTGTAGCATCTCCAGCCTTGCTTTCCAATTACTTTAACATCTCCAGCCTTGCCTTCATTTCTCTGTAACATCACCAGCCTTGATTTCCTGTCTCTGTAGCATATCAATCCTTGCTTTCCTAATTCTGTAACATCATCAGCCTTGCTCTCCTCTCTTTCTGTAACACCTCAGGTTTGTTTTCCTATCTCTGTAACATCACCAGCCCTGCTTTCCTATCTGTGTAACATCTGCAGCCTTGCTTTCGTATCTCTGTAACATCACCAACCTTGCTTTCCTAACTCTATAACATCCGCAGCCTTGCTTTTCTACCTCTGTAACATCCCGAAGCTTGCTTTCATATATCTGTAACATCGCCTGCCTTGCTTTCTCAGCCAGTAATATCTCCTGCCTTGCTTTCATATCTCTGTAACATTTCCAACCTTGCTCTCCTGTCTCTGTAGCATCTGCAGCCTTGCTTTCCTATCACTGTAATATCTCAAGCCTTGCTTCCTAATTCTGTAACATCGCAGACTTGCTTTCCTCTCTCTGTGACACCTCCAGCGTTGTTTTCATTTCTCTGTTACATCACCAGCCTCGCTTTCCTATCTGTGTAACATCTGCAACCTTGCATTCGTATCTCTGTAACATTACCAGCCTTGCATTCCTATCTCTGCGACATCTGCAGCCTTGCTTTCCTAAAGATGTAACATCAATAACCTTCCTTCACGTCTCTGAAACATCTCCAGCTTTGCCATTTCTATCACTGCAACATCTTCAGCCTAGCATTCATATCTCTTTAACATCCCCTGCCTTGCTTTCCAATCTCTTTAACATCTCCTGACTGGCTTTCTCTCCCAGTAACATCTTCAGCCTCGCTTTCCTGTCTCTGAAACATTTGCAGCCTTGCATTCCTGTCACTGTAACATCTCCTGCCTTGCTTTCATATCGCTGTACCATCTCCAGCCTTGCTTTCCTGTCTCTGTAGCATCTCAAGCCTTGCTTTCCTAATTCTCTGACATCTCAGCCTTGGTTTCCTCTCTCTCTGTAACTCCTCCAGCTTTGTTTTCCTATCTGTATAACATCACCAACCTTGCTTTTCTATCTGTGTAACATCTGCAGTCTTGCGTTCGTATCTCTGTAACATCACCAGCCTTGTTTTTCTATCTCTGTAACATCTTCAGCCTTGCTCTTCCTATCACTGCAACATCATCAGCCTTGCTTACATGTGTCTGTAACTTCTCCTGCCTTGCTTTCCAATCTCTTTAACAACTCTTGCCTTGCTTTCCCTCCCAGTAACATCTTCGACTTCGTTTTCCGATCTCTGTAACATCTCCAGCATTGCATTCCTGTCTCTGTAACATCTCCAGCCTTACTTTCCTAACTCTGTAACATCACCAGTCTTGCATTCCTCTCTCAGCAACATCCACCATCCTTGCGTTCCTCTCTCTGTGACATTTCCATCCTTGTTTTCCTCGCTCTGTAACATCTGCAGCCTTGCTTTCCTATCTCTATAACTTCACCAGCCTTACTTTCCTATCTAAGTAACATCTGAAGAATTGCTTTCCTATCTCTGTAACATCTCCAGCCTTGGTATTCCTGTCACTGCAACATCTTCAGCTTTGCTTTCATATGTCTGTAATATCTCCTGCCTTGCTTTCCAATCTGTTTAACATCTCCTGCCTTGCTGTATCTCCCAGTAACATCTTCGACCTCGATTCCTGTCTCTGTAACATCTCCAGCCTTGCTTTCCTAACTATATAACATCTCCATCCTTGTTTTCCTCTCTATGTAGCATCACCAGCCTTGCATTCCTATCTCAGTAACATCTGCAGCCTTGCTTTTCTATCTCTGGAACATCGCCAGCCTTGCTTTCCTACCTCTGTAAAATCTCCCGCCTTGATATCCCTGTCACTGCAACATCTCCAGCCTTGCTTTCATATATCTGTAACATCTCCAGCCTTGCTTTCCGTCCACTGCAACATCACCAGACTTGCTTTCATATCTCTTTAACTTCGCCTGCCTTGCTTTCCAATCTCTTTAACGTCTCCTGCCTTGCTTTCTCTCCCAGTAACATCTTCTGCCTTGCTTTCATATCTCTGTAACATCTCCAGCCGTGCTTTCTTATCTCTGTAGCATCTCCAGCCTTGCTTTCCAATTACTTTAACATCTCCAGCCTTGCCTTCATTTCTCTGTAACATCACCAGCCTTGATTTCCTGTCTCTGTAGCATATCAATCCTTGCTTTCCTAATTCTGTAACATCATCAGCCTTGCTCTCCTCTCTTTCTGTAACACCTCAGGTTTGTTTTCCTATCTCTGTAACATCACCAGCCCTGCTTTCCTATCTGTGTAACATCTGCAGCCTTGCTTTCGTATCTCTGTAACATCACCAACCTTGCTTTCCTAACTCTATAACATCCGCAGCCTTGCTTTTCTACCTCTGTAACATCCCGAAGCTTGCTTTCATATATCTGTAACATCGCCTGCCTTGCTTTCTCAGCCAGTAATATCTCCTGCCTTGCTTTCATATCTCTGTAACATTTCCAACCTTGCTCTCCTGTCTCTGTAGCATCTGCAGCCTTGCTTTCCTATCACTGTAATATCTCAAGCCTTGCTTCCTAATTCTGTAACATCGCAGACTTGCTTTCCTCTCTCTGTGACACCTCCAGCGTTGTTTTCATTTCTCTGTTACATCACCAGCCTCGCTTTCCTATCTGTGTAACATCTGCAACCTTGCATTCGTATCTCTGTAACATTACCAGCCTTGCATTCCTATCTCTGCGACATCTGCAGCCTTGCTTTCCTAAAGATGTAACATCAATAACCTTCCTTCACGTCTCTGAAACATCTCCAGCTTTGCCATTTCTATCACTGCAACATCTTCAGCCTAGCATTCATATCTCTTTAACATCCCCTGCCTTGCTTTCCAATCTCTTTAACATCTCCTGACTGGCTTTCTCTCCCAGTAACATCTTCAGCCTCGCTTTCCTGTCTCTGAAACATTTGCAGCCTTGCATTCCTGTCACTGTAACATCTCCTGCCTTGCTTTCATATCGCTGTACCATCTCCAGCCTTGCTTTCCTGTCTCTGTAGCATCTCAAGCCTTGCTTTCCTAATTCTCTGACATCTCAGCCTTGGTTTCCTCTCTCTCTGTAACTCCTCCAGCTTTGTTTTCCTATCTGTATAACATCACCAACCTTGCTTTTCTATCTGTGTAACATCTGCAGTCTTGCGTTCGTATCTCTGTAACATCACCAGCCTTGTTTTTCTATCTCTGTAACATCTTCAGCCTTGCTCTTCCTATCACTGCAACATCATCAGCCTTGCTTACATGTGTCTGTAACTTCTCCTGCCTTGCTTTCCAATCTCTTTAACAACTCTTGCCTTGCTTTCCCTCCCAGTAACATCTTCGACTTCGTTTTCCGATCTCTGTAACATCTCCAGCATTGCATTCCTGTCTCTGTAACATCTCCAGCCTTACTTTCCTAACTCTGTAACATCACCAGTCTTGCATTCCTCTCTCAGCAACATCCACCATCCTTGCGTTCCTCTCTCTGTGACATTTCCATCCTTGTTTTCCTCGCTCTGTAACATCTGCAGCCTTGCTTTCCTATCTCTATAACTTCACCAGCCTTACTTTCCTATCTAAGTAACATCTGAAGAATTGCTTTCCTATCTCTGTAACATCTCCAGCCTTGGTATTCCTGTCACTGCAACATCTTCAGCTTTGCTTTCATATGTCTGTAATATCTCCTGCCTTGCTTTCCAATCTGTTTAACATCTCCTGCCTTGCTGTATCTCCCAGTAACATCTTCGACCTCGATTCCTGTCTCTGTAACATCTCCAGCCTTGCTTTCCTAACTATATAACATCTCCATCCTTGTTTTCCTCTCTATGTAGCATCACCAGCCTTGCATTCCTATCTCAGTAACATCTGCAGCCTTGCTTTTCTATCTCTGGAACATCGCCAGCCTTGCTTTCCTACCTCTGTAAAATCTCCCGCCTTGATATCCCTGTCACTGCAACATCTCCAGCCTTGCTTTCATATATCTGTAACATCTCCAGCCTTGCTTTCCGTCCACTGCAACATCACCAGACTTGCTTTCATATCTCTTTAACTTCGCCTGCCTTGCTTTCCAATCTCTTTAACGTCTCCTGCCTTGCTTTCTCTCCCAGTAACATCTTCTGCCTTGCTTTCATATCTCTGTAACATCTCCAGCCGTGCTTTCTTATCTCTGTAGCATCTCCAGCCTTGCTTTCCAATTACTTTAACATCTCCAGCCTTGCCTTCATTTCTCTGTAACATCACCAGCCTTGATTTCCTGTCTCTGTAGCATATCAATCCTTGCTTTCCTAATTCTGTAACATCATCAGCCTTGCTCTCCTCTCTTTCTGTAACACCTCAGGTTTGTTTTCCTATCTCTGTAACATCACCAGCCCTGCTTTCCTATCTGTGTAACATCTGCAGCCTTGCTTTCGTATCTCTGTAACATCACCAACCTTGCTTTCCTAACTCTATAACATCCGCAGCCTTGCTTTTCTACCTCTGTAACATCCCGAAGCTTGCTTTCATATATTTGTAACATCGCCTGCCTTGCTTTCTCAGCCAGTAATATCTCCTGCCTTGCTTTCATATATCTGTAACATTTCCAACCTTGCTCTCCTGTCTCTGTAGCATCTGCAGCCTTGCTTTCCTATCACTGTAATATCTCAAGCCTTGCTTCCTAATTCTGTAACATCGCAGACTTGCTTTCCTCTCTCTGTGACACCTCCAGCGTTGTTTTCATTTCTCTGTTACATCACTAGCCTCGCTTTCCTATCTGTGTAACATCTGCAACCTTGCATTCGTATCTCTGTAACATTACCAGCCTTGCATTCCTATCTCTGCGACATCTGCAGCCTTGCTTTCCTAAAGATGTAACATCAATAACCTTCCTTCACGTCTCTGAAACATCTCCAGCTTTGCCATTTCTATCACTGCAACATCTTCAGCCTAGCATTCATATCTCTTTAACATCCCCTGCCTTGCTTTCCAATCTCTTTAACATCTCCTGACTGGCTTTCTCTCCCAGTAACATCTTCAGCCTCGCTTTCCTGTCTCTGAAACATTTGCAGCCTTGCATTCCTGTCACTGTAACATCTCCTGCCTTGCTTTCATATCGCTGTACCATCTCCAGCCTTGCTTTCCTGTCTCTGTAGCATCTCAAGCCTTGCTTTCCTAATTCTCTGACATCTCAGCCTTGGTTTCCTCTCTCTCTGTAACTCCTCCAGCTTTGTTTTCCTATCTGTATAACATCACCAACCTTGCTTTTCTATCTGTGTAACATCTGCAGTCTTGCGTTCGTATCTCTGTAACATCACCAGCCTTGTTTTTCTATCTCTGTAACATCTTCAGCCTTGCTCTTCCTATCACTGCAACATCATCAGCCTTGCTTACATGTGTCTGTAACTTCTCCTGCCTTGCTTTCCAATCTCTTTAACAACTCTTGCCTTGCTTTCCCTCCCAGTAACATCTTCGACTTCGTTTTCCGATCTCTGTAACATCTCCAGCATTGCATTCCTGTCTCTGTAACATCTCCAGCCTTACTTTCCTAACTCTGTAACATCACCAGTCTTGCATTCCTCTCTCAGCAACATCCACCATCCTTGCGTTCCTCTCTCTGTGACATTTCCATCCTTGTTTTCCTCGCTCTGTAACATCTGCAGCCTTGCTTTCCTATCTCTATAACTTCACCAGCCTTACTTTCCTATCTAAGTAACATCTGAAGAATTGCTTTCCTATCTCTGTAACATCTCCAGCCTTGGTATTCCTGTCACTGCAACATCTTCAGCTTTGCTTTCATATGTCTGTAATATCTCCTGCCTTGCTTTCCAATCTGTTTAACATCTCCTGCCTTGCTGTATCTCCCAGTAACATCTTCGACCTCGATTCCTGTCTCTGTAACATCTCCAGCCTTGCTTTCCTAACTATATAACATCTCCATCCTTGTTTTCCTCTCTATGTAGCATCACCAGCCTTGCATTCCTATCTCAGTAACATCTGCAGCCTTGCTTTTCTATCTCTGGAACATCGCCAGCCTTGCTTTCCTACCTCTGTAACATCTCCCGCCTTGATATCCCTGTCACTGCAACATCTCCAGCCTTGCTTTCATATATCTGTAACATCTCCAGCCTTGCTTTCCGTCCACTGCAACATCACCAGACTTGCTTTCATATCTCTTTAACTTCGCCTGCCTTGCTTTCCAATCTCTTTAACGTCTCCTGCCTTGCTTTCTCTCCCAGTAACATCTTCTGCCTTGCTTTCATATCTCTGTAACATCTCCAGCCGTGCTTTCTTATCTCTGTAGCATCTCCAGCCTTGCTTTCCAATTACTTTAACATCTCCAGCCTTGCCTTCATTTCTCTGTAACATCACCAGCCTTGATTTCCTGTCTCTGTAGCATATCAATCCTTGCTTTCCTAATTCTGTAACATCATCAGCCTTGCTCTCCTCTCTTTCTGTAACACCTCAGGTTTGTTTTCCTATCTCTGTAACATCACCAGCCCTGCTTTCCTATCTGTGTAACATCTGCAGCCTTGCTTTCGTATCTCTGTAACATCACCAACCTTGCTTTCCTAACTCTATAACATCCGCAGCCTTGCTTTTCTACCTCTGTAACATCCCGAAGCTTGCTTTCATATATCTGTAACATCGCCTGCCTTGCTTTCTCAGCCAGTAATATCTCCTGCCTTGCTTTCATATATCTGTAACATTTCCAACCTTGCTCTCCTGTCTCTGTAGCATCTGCAGCCTTGCTTTCCTATCACTGTAATATCTCAAGCCTTGCTTCCTAATTCTGTAACATCGCAGACTTGCTTTCCTCTCTCTGTGACACCTCCAGCGTTGTTTTCATTTCTCTGTTACATCACTAGCCTCGCTTTCCTATCTGTGTAACATCTGCAACCTTGCATTCGTATCTCTGTAACATTACCAGCCTTGCATTCCTATCTCTGCGACATCTGCAGCCTTGCTTTCCTAAAGATGTAACATCAATAACCTTCCTTCACGTCTCTGAAACATCTCCAGCTTTGCCATTTCTATCACTGCAACATCTTCAGCCTAGCATTCATATCTCTTTAACATCCCCTGCCTTGCTTTCCAATCTCTTTAACATCTCCTGACTGGCTTTCTCTCCCAGTAACATCTTCAGCCTCGCTTTCCTGTCTCTGAAACATTTGCAGCCTTGCATTCCTGTCACTGTAACATCTCCTGCCTTGCTTTCATATCGCTGTACCATCTCCAGCCTTGCTTTCCTGTCTCTGTAGCATCTCAAGCCTTGCTTTCCTAATTCTCTGACATCTCAGCCTTGGTTTCCTCTCTCTCTGTAACTCCTCCAGCTTTGTTTTCCTACCTGTATAACATCACCAACCTTGCTTTTCTATCTGTGTAACATCTGCAGTCTTGCGTTCGTATCTCTGTAACATCACCAGCCTTGTTTTTCTATCTCTGTAACATCTTCAGCCTTGCTCTTCCTATCACTGCAACATCATCAGCCTTGCTTACATGTGTCTGTAACTTCTCCTGCCTTGCTTTCCAATCTCTTTAACAACTCCTGCCTTGCTTTCCCTCCCAGTAACATCTTCGACTTCGTTTTCCGATCTCTGTAACATCTCCAGCATTGCATTCCTGTCTCTGTAACATCACCAGTCTTGCATTCCTCTCTCAGCAACATCCACCATCCTTGCGTTCCTCTCTCTGTGACATTTCCATCCTTGTTTTCCTCGCTCTGTAACATCTGCAGCCTTGCTTTCCTATCTCTATAACTTCACCAGCCTTACTTTCCTATCTAAGTAACATCTGAAGAATTGCTTTCCTATCTCTGTAACATCTCCAGCCTTGGTATTCCTGTCACTGCAACATCTTCAGCTTTGCTTTCATATGTCTGTAATATCTCCTGCCTTGCTTTCCAATCTGTTTAACATCTCCTGCCTTGCTGTATCTCCCAGTAACATCTTCGACCTCGATTCCTGTCTCTGTAACATCTCCAGCCTTGCTTTCCTAACTATATAACATCTCCATCCTTGTTTTCCTCTCTATGTAGCATCACCAGCCTTGCATTCCTATCTCAGTAACATCTGCAGCCTTGCTTTTCTATCTCTGGAACATCGCCAGCCTTGCTTTCCTACCTCTGTAACATCTCCCGCCTTGATATCCCTGTCACTGCAACATCTCCAGCCTTGCTTTCATATATCTGTAACATCTCCAGCCTTGCTTTCCGTCCACTGCAACATCACCAGACTTGCTTTCATATCTCTTTAACTTCGCCTGCCTTGCTTTCCAATCTCTTTAACGTCTCCTGCCTTGCTTTCTCTCCCAGTAACATCTTCTGCCTTGCTTTCATATCTCTGTAACATCTCCAGCCGTGCTTTCTTATCTCTGTAGCATCTCCAGCCTTGCTTTCCAATTACTTTAACATCTCCAGCCTTGCCTTCATTTCTCTGTAACATCACCAGCCTTGATTTCCTGTCTCTGTAGCATATCAATCCTTGCTTTCCTAATTCTGTAACATCATCAGCCTTGCTCTCCTCTCTTTCTGTAACACCTCAGGTTTGTTTTCCTATCTCTGTAACATCACCAGCCCTGCTTTCCTATCTGTGTAACATCTGCAGCCTTGCTTTCGTATCTCTGTAACATCACCAACCTTGCTTTCCTAACTCTATAACATCCGCAGCCTTGCTTTTCTACCTCTGTAACATCCCGAAGCTTGCTTTCATATATCTGTAACATCGCCTGCCTTGCTTTCTCAGCCAGTAATATCTCCTGCCTTGCTTTCATATATCTGTAACATTTCCAACCTTGCTCTCCTGTCTCTGTAGCATCTGCAGCCTTGCTTTCCTATCACTGTAATATCTCAAGCCTTGCTTCCTAATTCTGTAACATCGCAGACTTGCTTTCCTCTCTCTGTGACACCTCCAGCGTTGTTTTCATTTCTCTGTTACATCACTAGCCTCGCTTTCCTATCTGTGTAACATCTGCAACCTTGCATTCGTATCTCTGTAACATTACCAGCCTTGCATTCCTATCTCTGCGACATCTGCAGCCTTGCTTTCCTAAAGATGTAACATCAATAACCTTCCTTCACGTCTCTGAAACATCTCCAGCTTTGCCATTTCTATCACTGCAACATCTTCAGCCTAGCATTCATATCTCTTTAACATCCCCTGCCTTGCTTTCCAATCTCTTTAACATCTCCTGACTGGCTTTCTCTCCCAGTAACATCTTCAGCCTCGCTTTCCTGTCTCTGAAACATTTGCAGCCTTGCATTCCTGTCACTGTAACATCTCCTGCCTTGCTTTCATATCGCTGTACCATCTCCAGCCTTGCTTTCCTGTCTCTGTAGCATCTCAAGCCTTGCTTTCCTAATTCTCTGACATCTCAGCCTTGGTTTCCTCTCTCTCTGTAACTCCTCCAGCTTTGTTTTCCTACCTGTATAACATCACCAACCTTGCTTTTCTATCTGTGTAACATCTGCAGTCTTGCGTTCGTATCTCTGTAACATCACCAGCCTTGTTTTTCTATCTCTGTAACATCTTCAGCCTTGCTCTTCCTATCACTGCAACATCATCAGCCTTGCTTACATGTGTCTGTAACTTCTCCTGCCTTGCTTTCCAATCTCTTTAACAACTCCTGCCTTGCTTTCCCTCCCAGTAACATCTTCGACTTCGTTTTCCGATCTCTGTAACATCTCCAGCATTGCATTCCTGTCTCTGTAACATCTCCAGCCTTACTTTCCTAACTCTGTAACATCACCAGTCTTGCATTCCTCTCTCAGCAACATCCACCATCCTTGCGTTCCTCTCTCTGTGACATTTCCATCCTTGTTTTCCTCGCTCTGTAACATCTGCAGCCTTGCTTTCCTATCTCTATAACTTCACCAGCCTTCCTTTCCTATCTAAGTAACATCTGAAGAATTGCTTTCCTATCTCTGTAACATCTCCAGCCTTGGTATTCCTGTCACTGCAACATCTTCAGCTTTGCTTTCATATGTCTGTAATATCTCCTGCCTTGCTTTCCAATCTGTTTAACATCTCCTGCCTTGCTGTATCTCCCAGTAACATCTTCGACCTCGATTCCTGTCTCTGTAACATCTCCAGCCTTGCTTTCCTAACTATATAACATCTCCATCCTTGTTTTCCTCTCTATGTAGCATCACCAGCCTTGCATTCCTATCTCAGTAACATCTGCAGCCTTGCTTTTCTATCTCTGGAACATCGCCAGCCTTGCTTTCCTACCTCTGTAACATCTCCCGCCTTGATATCCCTGTCACTGCAACATCTCCAGCCTTGCTTTCATATATCTGTAACATCTCCAGCCTTGCTTTCCGTCCACTGCAACATCACCAGACTTGCTTTCATATCTCTTTAACTTCGCCTGCCTTGCTTTCCAATCTCTTTAACGTCTCCTGCCTTGCTTTCTCTCCCAGTAACATCTTCTGCCTTGCTTTCATATCTCTGTAACATCTCCAGCCGTGCTTTCTTATCTCTGTAGCATCTCCAGCCTTGCTTTCCAATTACTTTAACATCTCCAGCCTTGCCTTCATTTCTCTGTAACATCACCAGCCTTGATTTCCTGTCTCTGTAGCATATCAATCCTTGCTTTCCTAATTCTGTAACATCATCAGCCTTGCTCTCCTCTCTTTCTGTAACACCTCAGGTTTGTTTTCCTATCTCTGTAACATCACCAGCCCTGCTTTCCTATCTGTGTAACATCTGCAGCCTTGCTTTCGTATCTCTGTAACATCACCAACCTTGCTTTCCTAACTCTATAACATCCGCAGCCTTGCTTTTCTACCTCTGTAACATCCCGAAGCTTGCTTTCATATATCTGTAACATCGCCTGCCTTGCTTTCTCAGCCAGTAATATCTCCTGTCTTGCTTTCATATATCTGTAACATTTCCAACCTTGCTCTCCCTGTCTCTGTAGCATCTGCAGCCTTGCTTTCCTATCACTGTAATATCTCAAGCCTTGCTTCCTAATTCTGTAACATCGCAGACTTGCTTTCCTCTCTCTGTGACACCTCCAGCGTTGTTTTCATTTCTCTGTTACATCACTAGCCTCGCTTTCCTATCTGTGTAACATCTGCAACCTTGCATTCGTATCTCTGTAACATTACCAGCCTTGCATTCCTATCTCTGCGACATCTGCAGCCTTGCTTTCCTAAAGATGTAACATCAATAACCTTCCTTCACGTCTCTGAAACATCTCCAGCTTTGCCATTTCTATCACTGCAACATCTTCAGCCGAGCATTCATATCTCTTTAACATCCCCTGCCTTGCTTTCCAATCTCTTTAACATCTCCTGACTGGCTTTCTCTCCCAGTAACATCTTCAGCCTCGCTCTCCTAACTCTGTAACATCTCCAGCCTTGCGTTCCTCTCTCTGCAACATCCACCATCCTTGCTTTCCTCTCTCTGTAACATCTCCAGCCTTGCTTTCCTGTCTCTGTAGCATCTCAAGCCTTGCTTTCCTAATTCTCTAACATCTCAGCCTGGTTTCCTCTCTCTCTGTTACACCTCCAGCTTTGTTTTCCGATCTGTGTAACATCACCAGCCTTGCCTTTCTATCTGTGTAACATCTGCAGTCTTGCTTTCGTATCTCTGTAACATCACCAGCCTTGTTTTCTATCTCTGTAACATTTTCAGCCTTGGTCTTCCAATCACTGCAACATCTTCAGCCTTGCTTTCATATGTCTGTAACATCTCCTGCCTTGCTTTCCAATCTCTTTAACATCTCCTGCCTTGCTTTCTCTCCCATTAACATCATCGACCTCGTCTTCCGATCTCTGTAACATCTCCAGCATTGCATTCCTGTCTCTGTAACATCTCCAGCCTTACTTTCCTAACTCTGTAACATCACCAGTCTTGCATTCCTCTCTCTACGACATCCACCATCCTTGCTTTCCTCTCGCTGTGACATTCCATCCTTGTTTTCCTCTCTCTGTAGCATCAAGAGCTTTGCTTTCCTCTCTCTGTAACATCTGCAGCCTTGCTTTCCTACCTCTATAACATCCACCAGCCTTGCTTTCCTATCTCTGTGGCATCTGCAGCCTTGCTTTCCTGTCTCTGTAACATCTCCAACCTTGCTCTCCTAACTCTGTAACATCACCAGTGTTGCTTTCCTCTCTCTGCAACATCCACCATCCTTGCTTTCCTCTCTCTGTAACATCTCCATCCTTGTTTTCCTCTCTCTGTAACATCTACAGCCTTGCTTTCCTATCTCTGTAACATCACCAGCCTTGCTTTCCTATCTCTGTAACATCTGCAGCCTTGCTTTCCTATCTCTGTAACATCACCAGCCTTGCTTTCCTATCTCTGTGACATCTGCAGCCTTGCTTTCCTATCTCTGTAACATCTCCAGCCTTGCTCTCCCTGTCACTGAAACATCTCCAGTCTTGCTTTCATTTATCTGTAACATCTCCTGCCTTGCTTTCCATTCTCTTTATCAT
This sequence comes from Chiloscyllium punctatum, assembly GCF_047496795.1. Classification (NCBI taxonomy): domain Eukaryota; kingdom Metazoa; phylum Chordata; class Chondrichthyes; order Orectolobiformes; family Hemiscylliidae; genus Chiloscyllium; species Chiloscyllium punctatum. The sequence continues at coordinate 4,169,391 of NC_092762.1, forward strand.
CTCCTTTCTTGCTTTCTCTCCCAGTAACATCTTCGGCCAAGCATTCTTATCTCCGTAACATTTCCAGCTTTGCTTTCCTGTCTCTATAACATCTCAAGCCTTGCTTTCCAACCTGTGTAACTTTACCAACCTTGCTTTTATATCTCTGCAACATCTCCAGCCTAGTTATTCCGATCACTGCAATATCTTCAGCCTAGCTTTCATATCTCTTTAACATCGCCTGCCTTGCTTTCCAATCTCTTTCACATCTCGTGCCTTGCTTTCTCTCCCAGTAACATCTTCGGCCTCGCTTTCCATTCTCTGTACCATCTCCAGCCTTGCTTTCATGTCTCTGTAGCATCTCAAGCCTTGCTTTCCTAATTCTCTAACATCTCAGTCTTGGTTTCCTCCCTCTCTGTAACACCTCCAGCTTTGTTTTCCTATCTGTGTAACATCTCCCGCCTTGCTATCCCTGTCACTGAACATCTCCAGCCTCGCTTTCATATATCTGTAACATCTCCTGTCTTGCTTTCCATTCTCTTTAACATCTCATGCCTTGCTTTCTCTCCCAGTTACATCTTCGGACGAGCTTTCCTATCGCTGTAAAATTTCCAGCTTTGCTTTTCTGTCGCGATAACATCTCACGCCTTGCTTTCCTACCTCTGTAACCTCACCAACCCTGCTTTTATATCTCTGTAACATCTCCAGCCTTGTTATTCCTATCACTGTAACATCTTCAGTTTTGCTTTCATATCTCTTTAACATCACCTGCCTTGCTTTCCAATCTCTTTAACATTTCAAGCCTTGCTTTCTCTCCCAGTAACATCTTCGGCGTCGCTTTCCATTCTCTGTGACATTTCAAGCCTTGCTTTCCTGTCACTGTAACATCTCCTGCCTTGCTTTCATATCTCTGTACCATCTCCAGCCTTGCTTTCCTGTCTCTGTAGCATAGAACATAGAACATAGAACAATACAGTACAGAACAGGCCCTTCGGCCCACGATGTTGTGCCGAACTTCTATCCTAGATTAAGCACCCATCCATGTACCTATCCAAATGCCGCTTAAAGGTCGCCAATGATTCTGACTCTACCACTACCACGGGCAGCGCATTCCATGCCCCCACCACTGTCGGGGTGAAGAACCCACCCCTGACATCTCCCCTATACCTTCCACCCTTCACCTTAAATTTATGTCCCCTTGTAACACTCTGTTGTACCCGGGGAAAAAGTTTCTGACTGTCTACTCTATCTATTCCTCTGATCATCTTATAAACCTCTATCAAGTCACCCCTCATCCTTCGCCGTTCCAACGAGAAAAGGCCGAGAACTCTCAACCTATCCTCGTACGACCTCCTCTCCATTCCAGGCAACATCCTGGTAAATCTTCTCTGCACCCTCTCCAAAGCTTCCACATCTTTCCTAATGTGAGGCGACCAGAACTGCACACAGTACTCCAACTGTGGCCTAACCAAAGTCCTGTACAGCTGCAACATCACTTCACGACTCTTGAATTCAATCCCTCTGCTAATGAACGATAATACTCCATAGGCCTTCTTACAAACTCTATCCACCCGAGTGGCAACCTTCAAAGATCTATGTACATAGATCCCAAGATCCCTCTGTTCCTCCACCTGACCAAGAACCCTACCATTAACCCTGTATTCCGCATTCTTATTTTTTCTTCCAAAATGGACAACCTCACACTTGGCAGGGTTGAACTCCATCTGCCACTCCTCAGCCCAGCTCTGCATCATATCTCAGTCCCTCTGCAGCCGACAACAGCCCTCCTCACTGTCCACAACTCCACCTATCTTTGTATCATCTGCAAATTTACTGACCCACCCTTCGACTCCCTCATCTAAGTCATTAATAAAAATTACAAACAGCAGAGGACCCAGAACTGATCCCTGCGGAACTCCACTTGTAACTGGACTCCATGCTGAATATTTACCATCTACCACCACTCTCTGACTTCGACCGGTTAGCCAGTTTTCTATCCAATTGGCCAAATTTCCCTCTATCCCATGCCTCCTGACTTTCCGCATAAGCCTACCATGGGGAACCTTATCAAATGCCTTACTAAAATCCATGTACACTCCATCCACTGCTCTACCCTCATCCACATGCTTGGTCACCTCCTCGAAGAATTCAATAAGACTTGTAAGGCAAGACCTACCCTTCACAAATCCGTGCTGGCTGTCCCTAATCAAGCAGTGTCTTTCCAGATACTTGTAAATCCTATCCCTCAGTACCCTTTCCATTACTTTGCCTACCACAGAAGTAAGACTAACTGGCCTGTAATTCCCGGGGTTATCCCTATTCCCTTTTTTGAACAGGGGCACAACATTCGCTACTCTCCAGTCCCCTGGTACCACCCCCGTTGCCAGTGAAGACGAGAAGATCATTGCCAACGGTACTGCAATTTCCTCTCTTGCTTCCCACATAATCCTAGGATATATCCCGTCAGGCCCGGGGGACTTGTCTATCCTCAAGTTATTCAAAATGTCCAACACATCTTCCTTCCTAACAGGTATCTCTTCTAGCTTATCAGTCCGTTTCACACTCTCCTCTTCAACAATACGGTCCCTCTCGTTCGTAAATACTGAAGAGAAGTACTTTTTCAAGACCTCTCCTATCTCTTCCGACTCAATACACAGTCTCCCACCACTGTCCTTGATCGGACCTACCCTCGTTCTTGTCATTCTCAGGTTTCTCACATACGCACAGAATGCCTTGGGGTTATCCTTGATCCTATCCGCCAAGGATTTTTCATGCCCTCTCTTAGCTCTCCGAATCCCTTTTCTTCAGGTCCCTTCTGGCTATCCTGTATCCCTCCACTGCTCTGTCTGAACCTTGTTTCCTCAACCTTATGTAAGCCTCCTTCTTCCTCTTTACTAGACATTCAACCTCCCTCGTCAACCAAGGCTCCCTCACACGACCATTTCTTTCCTGCCTGATCGGTACATACATATCAAGGACACGTCGTATCTGCTCCTTGAAAAAGTTCCACATTTCCACCACATCCTTCCCTGACAGCCTATGCTCCCAACGTATGCTCCTCAAATCCTGTCTTACAGCATCGTAATTTCCCTTCCCCCAATTGTAAAAACTTCCTTGTTGTGCGCACCTATCTCTCTCCATAACCAAGGTGAAAGTCACAGAATTGTGGTCACCATCACCAAAATGTTCACCCACTAACAAGCCCACCACTTGTCCCGGTTCATTACCGAGTACCAAATCCAATATGGCCTCCCCTCTGGTTGGACAATCTACATACTGCGTTAGAAAAGCTTCCTGGACACACTGCACAAACACCGCCCCATCCAATCTACTTGATCTAAAGAGCTTCCAATCAATATTTGGGAAGTTGAAGTCGCCCATGACTACGACCCTGTGGCTTCTGCACCTTTCCAAAATCTGTTTCCCAATCTGTTTCTCCACATCTCTGCTGCTATTGGGGTCCTATAATAAACACCCAACAAGGTGACTGCACCTTTCCTATTTCTGACTTCAGCCCATACTACCTCCAGAGGCAGACCCCCCTCAAACTTCCTTTCTGCAGCCGTTATACCATTTCTAATTAGCAATGCCACCCCCCCTCCTTTTTTACCACCCTCCCTAATCTTACTGAAACATCTGTAACCAGGAACCTCCAACAGCCATTCCTGTCCCTCATCTATCCATGTTTCCGTCATGGCCACAACATCATAGTCCCAGGTACCGATCCACGCCTTAAGTTCACCCACCTTATTTCTGATACTCCTTGGATTGAAGTATACGCACTTGAGCCCATCTCTGTGTCCGCAAGTAGTCCCTGTCAGTGCTACCTTCTCCACAGCCTCCCTACAGTCTTGGACACCCTGACAAACAGCTAGCTTACTTGCTGGCCTACAAGTCCGGAGAAAGCATCTCAAGCCTTGCTTTCCTAATTCTCTAACATCTCAGCCTTGGTTTCCTCTCTCTCAGTAACACCTCCAGCTTTGTTTTCCGATCTGTGTAACATCACCAGCCTTGCTTTTCTATCTGTGTAACATCTGCAGTCTTGCTTTCGTATCTCTGTAACATCACCAGCCTTGTTTTTCTATCTCTGCAACATCTTCAGCCTTGGTCTTCCAATCACTGCAACATCTTCAGCCTTGCTTTCATATGTCTGTAACATCTCCTGCCTTGCTTTCCAATCTCTTTAACATCTCCTGCCTTGCTTTCTCTCCCATTAACATCATCGACCTCGTCTTCCGATCTCTGTAACATCTCCAGCATTGCATTCCTGTCTCTGTAATATCTCCAGCCTTTCTTACCTAACTCTGTAACATCACCAGTCTTGCATTCCTCTCTCTGCGGCATCCACCATCCTTGCTTTCCTCTCTCTGTGACATTACATCCTTGTTTTCCTCTCTCTGTAACATCTACAGCTTTGCTTTCCTCTCTCTGTAATATCTGCATCCTTGCTTTCCTACCTCTATAACATCCACCAGCCTTGCTTTCCTATCTCTGTGACATCTGCAGCTTTGCTTTCCTATCTCTGTTACATCTCCAGCCTTGCTATTCCTGTCACTGCAACATCTTCAGCCTTGCCTTGGTTTGTCTGTAACATCTCCTGCCTTGCTTTCCAATCTCTTTAACATCTCCTGCCTTGCTTTCTCTGCCAGTGACATCTTCGACCTCGTTTTCCTATTTCTGTAACATCTCCAGCCTTGCTTTCCTGTCTCTGTAACATCACCGCACTTTATAACCAATGCCGCCGTTCAACCCTCCATATCTGTGTAACTTTCTCCAGCCCCTTCAACCCTCCTTATCTATGTAACATTCTGCAGCTCCCTTCAATCCTCCCTCTCTCTGCCACCTTCTCCAGCCCCTTCAACACACCAGATCTCTGTAACCGTATCCAGCCCCGTCAATACTTAATACCTCTGTAAGCTTTTCCAGCCCCTTCCACCCTCCATATCTCTGTAACCGTGTCCAGCCCCTTCAACCCTCCATATCTCTGTAACTTTCTCAAGCCCCTTCAACACTCCCTATCTCTGTAATATTCTCCAACCCCCTTGAACCTTCCATATCACAGTAAACTCGCCAGCCCCCTTCACCCTTCTCTATCTTTGCAACATTCTGGAGCTCCTTCATCCCTCCATACCTCTGTAAACCTCCCCTGCCCCTTCAGCCCTCTGTATCTCTGTTCCCCCCAACTACTTCACCCTCCCCAACTTTGTAATCCTCTGCAGCCCCTTCAACCCTCACTATCTCCGTAACATTTTCCAGCACCTTCAACCTTCACTATCGCTATAACCTTCTCCAGCCACGTTAACACAGCATCTCTCTGTAACGTTCTCCAGCCCCTTCAATCCTCCCTATCTCTGTAACCTTGTTCAGTATCTTCAATCCCCCATATCTCTGCAACCTTCTCCAGCCCCTTCAACCCCCCAAATCTCTGTAACCTTCCCCAGCCCCCTCAAACCTCCCGTGTCAAGTACCTTCTTTTTCCCCTCAAACCGTCGATATCGCTGTGACCACATCCAGCCCCTCCAAACCTCCATATCTCTGCAACATTTTCCAGTCCTTTAACCCTCCACATCTCTGTAACCTTCTCCAGCCCATCCAAACCTCCAAATCTCTGAAACCCTCTCCAAACCCTTCAACCCTCCATATCTCTGTAACCCTCTCCAGTCCCTTCAAACCTCCAAATCTCTTTTACCCCCTCCAGTATCTGCCACTCTCCATATCTCTGTAACTTTCTCCAGCCCCTTCACCCTCCATATCTCTGTAACACTCACCAGCCTCTTCAACCCTCCCTATCGCTGAAACCTTCTCCAGCCCCTTCAGCCCTCCATGCCTCTGTAACTCTCACCAGCCTATTCAACCCTCCCTATCGCTGAAACCTTCTCCAGCCCCTTCAACTTTCCATATCTCTGTAACCCTCTCCAGTCCCTTCAACCCTCTATATCTCTGTATCTCTCTCCAGTCCCTTTCAATCTCCATATCTCTGTAACCCCCTCCAGGTTCTTCAACCCTCCTTATCGCTGAAACATTCGCCACCCCCTTCAGGCCTCTATATCTCTGTAAACCTGTCAAGCCCCTTCAAACCTCCACATCTGTCTCAACCTTCTCGAGCACCTACACCCAAACCCTCCCCCTGCAACCTTTTCCAGCACATATTCCATTTCCTATCCCTGTTACCTTCTCCAGCTCCTACACCCACTCCCTATCCCTGTAACATTCTCCAGCACCTACTCCCCTCCGAAATCCTGTAACTTTCTGTAGCCCCTACACATCTCCCGATCACTGAAACATTCTCCAGCACCTACACCCTTCTCTATCCCGGACACCACTCCCTATCCCTGTAATATTTTCTAGCACCTAAGCCCCTCTCTATCCCGGACACCAGTCCCTATCCTTGTAACATTCTCCAGGTCAAGAATGTTTTTTTTTCCTGTCAGTCGTTCCCTCCCCACATAGTGCAGACAGAGTCTCGCAGCTCTCTCCTTTTGGACCAAATCATGTCGATCAGGAATTTTGCTGCTGAGACTCTCTTGGTGGTGGTTTTGAAATGGCCTACCTGTATACATTCTTCACCTTTGTCACTCTCTCATGGCTTCCTCCAAGTGTTGTTCCATGTGATGGGACACTGATCCATCAGCTGAAGGAGGGGAGTCAAAAGGAGGTTTCTGTGTCAGAGTTTGATCTGACAACGTGAGGCTGAGTGAAGGGAGTCAGCAAGAGGTTTCCATGTCGGTGTTTGATCTAACAATGAGCTTCTAACTTCCTCAAAACCTGCGCCGTTCCCTATTTCTCTCACCTCCCCAAAACCCTACACACCTCTCTACCCCTCTAAACTCCTCCTGCTGAGGTGATTTATCAAGATGCTGCTTGGACTGGAGGGCATGTCTTACAAAGGAAAGTTGAGGGAGCTAGGTTTTTTTCACTCATTGGAACGAAGAAGAATGGAACGTGCCTTGACAGAGGTGTATAAGGTGATGAGAGGCATACATAGAGTGGATAGCCAGAGACTTTCTCCCAGGGCGGAAGTGGGAATCATGAGGGGGCATAATTTTAATCGGAGGAAGGTTTAGGAAAGGTGTGAGAGGTTGTTTCTTTACACAGATTGGTGTGTTTGCAATGCACTGCCAGCAGTTCTAGTAAAGTCAGCTGTATTCGGGATATTTACTTGGATAGGTACATGAAAGATAGTATAATGAAAGGTATGTTGGTTCGTCTGATCTTCGAGTAGGGTAAAAGTTCGGCAGGACGTCAACAGCCGAAGGGACTGTACTGTGCTGCATTGTTCTGTGTTTCCTGTTTCATCCAGCTTGTGGATTATCATCAATTGTTGAATATATGAAGGAGTGATGTGTGTGGGATCAGGAAGCTTTGGAGGGGTGATAGGCCAAAACCACCAGTTATGCTGTGCATTGTTACCGTCAACTGAGTGCCAGTACAATAATTGCGTGGTGACCTACACCAGACAGAATTAACGTGATTCTTGTCTTGCTATTTGCTGCTGTTTTCTGCAGATACATTTTGTTGTGTGAGCCATATATTAATCTCTGGCCATCCACAGAGATGTACAATTTTATTTTGATACTGGTGAATATGAAGGTGGCATTTATTGCATATGATTTCAGAGGTTTCTTTGTGAGACACAAGGTAGTGCATCAGATTGTCAACGTATTACAGTCTTTTCCCAGTCTCTGGGAGGCAGGCCAGATTTAATCACCTTCAGTGATTTTTACGGTGTGATTCTGCCACTCCATGTCCACACATCTAATCTCTGGGCCAGGCTCTGACTGAAGATGAATGTTTAAATCCTGGTTGCTGGTCAGCCATGAGTATCTATCCTTGACAGTATTTGTAGCTTCACTGAGAGCAGTGATAGCCTGTTGGTGAGTCCTCCCCTGCCCAAGATGGATTCCAAACTATTTGTTGTGAAGTAATGTTTGAATGATTGCCCTGACCCAGATTGGAACCTCTCTGCACAGATTTAGGAGGAGGTCCGTGTGTCACTCAGTATTACAGGTCCAGTAACATTGTAAATGATTTTTGATCCTTTTGAAGCCATTACCAGCGCAGCTCATTGCAAGGTGTTGAGTATACTAATTCAATCCATAATCAGATGTTCGCTATTTTCCATTAATGGGGCAGAAATAAGATGTGAACTACGATTATTCAACTACGATTACCTTCCCAATTATTTTCAATTATTTACTTTCTGAGGACTGATCATGCGAAGTCAGAACCCACTGAGATCAACATTTTCTCTTTCCAGCAGCATCGCATCACATTGGCTCAAGGCTGCATCGGTCCACAACTCGAATTTATCCTCCAGCTCATTCGCCGTGCTAACCAAATGCACTCGGCCCTCAATTTACAACAATGCACCGATGCCCATGACAGTCTGGAACTCTTCGGTCCTCCCATACCCTGCATTCTTATTTCACCCCCTCCCAAACCCCACCTCATGTAGTATATTCACCATCCGTCCAAGCATTCCTCTCTCTGATACCGAATGTTCTGTACTCAGCAAAGATCTGAACAGAGTTCCTCCGTGCCCCCACTTTAATGAATTTCGTAAGGGACATGATGTTGAATTCCAGTTCTGCTGTCTTCGCCTCGGTGTCACATTCTTTGCGAAAGACTTCTCTCCATGACCCATCGACCCTGCCAACCATTTCCAACACTCTCTCTCCACCTGGATCACTCCCTCTACCCTATTACCTGAACTCAATCTGTTCATTGAGAACACTCGACGTGACGTTGGTTATCTTAATTTCACTGCAACCACCTCTCCAAATTCAACCTATTGCCCTCTGAACAGACTGCACTAAGATGTAATCCTGACTGTGTTATTCAGCCTGTGCCGATGAGGATGGTGCTGTTGTAGTCTGGTGAACTGACCTCGACACTGCTGAGCACCAGCTCGCAGATTCCTCCTCCTGTCTCCACCGGCCCATGACCCTAACATGGTACATTAGGCCATTTTACCAACTACAAAAACTGACCATATTTCATCTGGAGATTCCCACACCACTCGCCCCCCACCTAACGGTCCCCATGCTGATGGTCCTTTCATAGCAGAGCTCGCTTCTATCTCGTCCTGAAAATCCACAAACAGAGCTGTATGGAGTGCATAGACACACACATCGGCCTCAGTTATACCTGTTCCTTCATGGGGTATGTAGAATATTCCTTGTTCCCATTCTATTCCAGCCCCCATCCTCAACTTTTTCTCCGATGCACAGATGATATCATCGCTGCTGCCTCTCTCTCGTCTAGAATTGGAGAAGTTAATCGATTTCACTTCCAATTTGCAGCCCTCCCTCACTTTTACTTGGTCAATCTGTGCCTTCTCCCTTCGTTTCCTCGACATCTCAGCTTCCATTTCGGGTCGAGACCGGCCAGTAATATCCGGGATGAACCCATCGACCCCCACAGATATCTGGAACATACGGCCTCACACCCTGTTTCCTGCAACGACTCCATTGAATCCCCCCCAGTTCCTCTGTCTCCATCAGATTGCTTCTGATGATGTCACCTTCAAAAATGAGATGTCCAAAACATCCACATTCTTCCTCAACCGAAGATTCCTCAGCATTGTTGTCGACAGGGCCCTTAACCAGGTCCGATCTACCTCCTGCACTTCTACCCATCCCATTTCTTCGTTCCTGCGACAGCGTTAGAGTTCCCGTTGTGCTGGCCTGCCATCCCATCAGCATTCACATGACGAGTATCATTAACCCGCATTTCACCCATCTCCAGCGAGATGCCATCACCAGACACATACTTGTCCCCTCTCCATTGTCCGCCTTCTGAAGGGAGCATTCCCTCCAGAACAACCTGGTCTGCTCGATATTCATTCCCAACACCTCCGCCTACCCCATCCCCCACCACAGGTACATTTCACTTTCCCCTGCCGAAGGTGAAACACTTTCCCATTTACCTCCCCATTCCTCATTATCCAAGGGTACAACCATACCTTCCAGGTGAAGCAGCACCTTACCAACATTTTCCTCAATCCAATCTGCTACATTCGCTGCTCTCAATGTGGTCTCCTCTACATTGGAAAATTAAGGGTAGACTGGGTGACAGCTTTGCAGAACATCCATGTTGTACCTCTGCAAAAGACCCTGAGCATCCATTTGCCTGTCAGTTTAACACCCATTCTGTTCCCTGGCCAATATCTCTGTGTCAGGCTTGCTGCATTGTTCCAGGAAAGTTCAACGCAAGCTGAATGAAAAACAACTCATTTTTCATCTCACCCTGCAGCCTTATAGACTCAAAATCAAGTTCAATAATGTTAGGGCCTGCACTCCCCAATGTCCTAGGCCCATATCTATGAACCAGGGCTAGTTCTCACGTAGCCTTCATTATGTTTTAGCTACAAACATTCTCCATTAACAGATATTCAGCCTTTTCTGCATATCAACCAATATTTTCGGTGCTACCATAATTTCTGAATAAGGATCACCGACCCGACACTTTAACTTTGATTTCTCTGTACCGATGCTGCCAGACCAGCTGAGCTTCTGGAACCACTTCTATTTTTTGTTTGAACATTTTCATGGGAAGTTTTCACAATGCAATACATCATCGATATTTAGAATCCTGTCAAATATAAGATCTTTGTAATTTCTCATTTAATGTCCAAAACACATTACTTGAGAATCAACTGAGATAGGAGCTTTACAGTTATTGTTTAGATTAGACAATTTGTCACAGTTCAGAAAGAAGAAGAAATCGAAAGAGTGGAGAGAAACTCAGCACATCGGACACCATCTGAGCAGTGATGCACAGAAGTAAACTTTGATTCCAATATGACTTTTCAGACCAATGTCACATTATACTCGGCATGTTAACTCTGTTTCTCTCTTCAGATATTTCTTCATCTTTTTTCGTTTTTTCACCACTTTTTGTTTGTATTTGATGTTTCCATATCATTAGATTTCATGTTTCTTGACGGATCTACATGTTGAACTTGGTTGTATTTGAACAATATGGTTTTCTTTCTGATACCTATAATATTTGATGTGTCTGTAACACCTGTATTACGGCCAAAATCTGTTTATTCTTTAAGATTCAAATGAAAAAAAACATATTTCTGAATATCCTGTAAATTTCAGGAAATCCACTTTGTTTGAATATATTTTACAGGCAGCTGAACTTGATGAAATTATAGGAACAGATCATTGATGATGGAACACTCTGTGTCCTTCATTAAAGTAGCTTGACTCCCTAAATTCCAAAGGCTTTGAATACATATCACAAAATTATTACAGCAAACGTGGAGGAAAGTCAGCCCATTGTATCTTCCAACTTGGAATGAGCTGTATATCTTACTGTTATTCTCCTGTATTGTCGCCATGGCCTCCACATTTTGTTATGATTGTCTGTTTTCAATTGTAAGTACCCTGTTAGGTATGAAGAAAATGATCAATTTTTTAAAAACGCAGAAGTTGGAGGGAAAGCTCAGCTGGTCTGGCAGTATGCGTAAAGAGAAATCAAAGTTAATGTTCCAGGTACAGTGACCCGATTCGATCTGTATTCCCAATGAGTAAATGGTGTATATATAAAATATAGTTCACTTTATCACATTTAAAATTATCCTGTTCAGTTCACAATGCCATTCAGCATCGCATCTCTCAAACGTTGGCAGTCTCCTTCTGCATGATGTTTAGTTCTATCTGTCAGAAAGAGTGATGATGACTGGGGAATATCATTATTCCCCATGCCATCTCCACAGCCACTGCTCTCATTCCGTCCTATCTCCTAGCCAATGTTATATTCATTCGCTCCCTGACTCATTCATTCATCGGTCTTAATGAATAAGCTAATTGTACTTATCACTTTTGGTATTGGACTAAGACCAAAAAGCGTAAACATTATTGTTTTACAGCAAATATACCTGCATTAAGATGTTTGTCAATTTATATAAATAAATTGCTGAAGCATATTCTGTATGGAAGCTCCAAAGTTGCCTTATTACAGCAATGAGAGGAACATTCAGAGATGTCCCACACTTTTTGCCGATCTTCTGGGCAAATGTACCCAGTGACAGTCAGTTGGCTGGCGTTTGCTCCCGTCGAGGAGACATCAACACAGTAACAACATCCTGATCGTTTTTCTTTTGGGGATGTTGAGACTCAGGGAGAGATGGTTACAGCATTGAAAACGTACAACATGGCAGAGTTATCTTGCCAACGAAAAGAAAACACCCATTATTCTCCCTCACAACTGACTTCACTAGAGCAATTGGTGATGGGAGATGTGACCAATACCCAGGAATGTCAACATCTCGTCCAGTTATATTGTGAAGTGAACGTGATGTATGGAAAGCTGTAACTGCTTGCTCAATGACTGTGATTGATGTCAGTCTCTATGCATTGTAATTGTGTCACGGGAGGGTCTCCCTCTCCTACTGCTGAGGGGCTCTAGGAACATCCAGGGAATTCCTAGAGGCATGGCAATAATCCACAGATTCAATCAATAAACACAACGACTTGGACCCAAGATACCGACCACTGCAACGGACAGCTGGAACTGTCAACCGGAAGTGTCAGATTCAAACCACTATAAATGGCGGAGGAAAAATCACAGAAGCGCTTCAGAGGATGCTCCGAAGCACTGAGGATGTCACCTAGACAGGGACGAAACGTCTGCAACACAAATTCCCAGCTCGGCGAACAGAACCACAACAACGAGCTCCCGAGCTCCAAATCTTCTCACACACTTTGAACAATAGAGAGGAGTTTTTCCTTAGTTCTTATATGATTTCTTGCTATTCGGAATTGCTACCATATCGAATATTAGCGCTGCTGATGATTATTCTGTGCGGGGCGGAGGGTGTGCTACTAACCTATTCTCACTATTGTTGGGATTCTCTATCTCTGTTCATTCACTAATTTCATAATTGGTGAACTCCATTAAAAAATATGTTATCGATGTTTGTCAAAGAAATAAACTGTTGTCTTCGGTTTCAATTGCAATCTCCATTCATTATCCATGAATTGCAGACCACTCCCTTACAAACCTCAGAGCACAAAACTATACACAACCTCGCGAAACCTTTTTGCGCTGAACTGATTTATGTCTCGAATTCACTCTGCCATCAAACCTTTCCACTCCCAGCTTCTAATATCCCCAATCTCAATCTCTCTGTCAGTGCTGTTGCTGAACAAACCATTGTCTACACGTTGGTAAAATTTAGACTTTATGTTTCAAGCTCTCTACCATTTTTCCAGTAACAAAATTTTCAGTCACAAAACTGTTCTTGTCATGGACGTTCCTTCATTTTCAGGACAAAGCATCAGAGGAGGAATATCGTTGGATGTAATTCATTAGCAAAGCTTATTAAACAAGAGACATTTTTCAACTAATATGTTTCAAGTCCTACCTCAGCTGATGGCAGAACTTAAACAAAACTGAGAAGAATTGGAATAAAAGTGAGTTTCACGGAGAACAACCATAAAAACGACATTTTGTCTGAACATGTATCTGTTTCACTGTTGTCCTTATGTAAAGAAATCTAGCGTTATTACCTGGTCTGGGTTAAGTGTGACTTTCAGACCCATAAAAATGTGCTTGACTTTGTATTTGCATGTGGAATGGCCTCAGAGTCAGGGCAATTAGTGATGGTCAACAAATGCTACACTTGGCAGAGATGCTGATAAATACAGCATTGAAATAACAAAATTAAAGGTTAAATCAAATTAAGAAAGATGTTGAAGATCTGAAATTATATTTAAAAATGCAAAGAAGTGAATAGAAAGTGCTGGGGAAATTTTAGAACTGAAAGCAGCTGGAAAATAGTGTGATCAATGCAGTTGACAAGGAAGTCTGATTCGAAGGTGAAGAGGAGTGAATTGAATCGTTAGAGAAAGAAAGAGATAGAAGAAGAAGAATAACCGAAGGGAATTATGATCAGGTGGGATGGAAAGCAAATGCAAGTTTCACCTCATTTTTTTTTGCCTTTCCCATCTTCCTGAATATCATACCCATGTAGATACAGATATCTCTCGCTTTTCAAAAGTTCACTTTTCGCCACTTCCCTTTCCGAATGACCGAAAGAAGGACCGATTTTCGGTAACCAAAAGAATTCTGAAGAGGATTTTCATTTATATTAAGGGGAATATTTGGCACATATAAATTAATGCTTCCTCACTTTACGCCAAATCAGCTTATGAACGGTTTTGTAGGAACACTCTACTTTCAGAGAGCGATGGAAACCTGTAGATGTCTAATACCATGTTTAAAACCATTTGATCCCCCCTCCCGCCCGCCCCAGTCTGGCTTCCCTGATTGTGGTTATCTTCTTATATTCATTAATGAGATGTGGGTAACGTTAGCTGGGCCGGCATTAGTTCACTTTTCCAGTTACCCTTGAGTAGTCCTTGAGACACTGCAGTTCACATGTTTGACCTGATTTAATTTGATTTATTTTAGTCAAATGTTCAATGGAAAGCTTTATTTTGATAGTAAACAATAAAACACAGATCACAGGTTACTTAGACAGGGTGAGGCATACAAGTCTACAGCTGCACAGGAGGTGTGCAAAGCAAGATAGACGTTAGCCAGATTAATATTATTTGGAAAGTTAGAGATGTCAATTCGTCAGTATAATTACGGTAGGGAAGACGGAGTTCCAGAGTATGCTGGTCCATGTTTTCAAGTATCTGTATCTTCTGCCTGTTGGAAGAGGTTGTAGGAGATCATTACTGGTTTGGGAGAGATCTTTGATGTTGCCAGCCGTTCGCTGACAATGAGAAGTATAAATTGATGGAAGGTTGTCTTCCGTGATGGCCTGGGATGTGCACATAACCGTCTACAGTTTTTTATGGTCCTGAGCAGAGCAGTTACCATGTCACACCATTATTCTCACGCGAATAGCATGGTTGCGAGGTTGCAGGTCACCATAGACTGGGCTGTGTACACAGCCCTGTGTAGTTTCATATCGTCCTGGGCAGAGCAGTTGCCATACTAGGCCATTATGCACCTGGAAAGTACGCTCTCAAAGTTGCATCTGTGGAAGTAGTGCATGCTAAATTTCCTGAGCCATCTGAGGACGGTGAGGCATTGTAGAAACCTCTTGACTGTCACACCTATGTGAGAATTCCAGGATTTTTTGTCATTTATCGTCACTCAGAGGAACCTGAAACTTTCCCTCTCTCAACCGTTATTGTTGATAGGGGTGTGTTCCTCTCCTTTCTTTGTGAAGTCAATAATCATCCGAATTTGAGAGGGAGGTTATTATCATTCCACCATGCCACCAAGCCCTCCATCTCCTTACTGTATTCAGATTTATCATTATTTTATATCCATCCTGCTTTGGTGATGTTATTAGCGAACATCAAGGAGCGTTGTTTGGAATTTGATAACACAGTCACATGTGAACACGAATACTGTAGGAGCTGAGAGTACAGCCGTGTGTGTACAGGGAATACAGTAGGGGGCTGAGGAGGCAGCCGTGGGTGTACAGGGAGCACAATAGGGCGCTAAGGGCTCAGCTGGGGCGCACAGGATGTGCAGTAGTGGGCTGAGGACACAGCCGTGGGTGTACAGAGAGTACAGTAGGGGGCTGAGGACACAGCCAGGGGTGTACAGTGAGTACAGTAGGGGGTTGAGGACAGAGCTGTGAGTGTACAGGGAGTACAGGAGGGGGCTGAGGACACAGCCGTGGGTGTACAGGGAGTGCAATAGGGAGCGGAGGACACAGCCGTGGGTGTAAAGGGAGTACAGTGGGGGCTGAGGACACAATCATGTGTGTACAGGGAGTACAGTAGGGAGCTGAGGACACAGCCAGGGGTGTACAGGGAGCACAATAGGGGACTAAGGGCTCAGCTGGGGCGTACAGGGAGTACAGTAGGGGGCTGAGGATAGAGTTGTGGATGTACAGGGAGTACAGTAGGGGGCTGAGGACACAGCCGTGTGTGTACAGGGAGTACAATAGGGAGCTGAGGATACAGCCTTGAATGTACAGGGAGTACTGTAGGGGGCTGAGAACACAGCCGTGGGTGTATGTCGAGTACAGTAGGGGCCTGAGGACACAACCATGTGTGTACAGGGAGTACAGTAGGAATCTGAGGGCAAAGCCATGTGTGTCCAGGGAGTACAGTACGGGGCTGAGGACACAGCTGCTAGTGTACATGGAGTACGGTAGGGGGCTGACAACACAGCCGTGGGTGTACAGTGAGTACAGTAGGGGCCTGAGGACACAACCGTGGGTGAACAGGGAGTACAGTAGGGAGCTGAGGACACAACCATCTGTATAATGCGAGTACAGTACGAGTTCTGGACAAAGCTGTGTGTGTGTACATGGAGAACAGTAGGGGGCTTAGGACACAGCCGTGGGAGTATGGGGAGTGCAGTAGGGGCCTGAGGAGACAGCCGCGGATGTAGAGGGAATATAGTAGGGGCTGAGGACACAGCCATGTGTGTACAGGGAGTACATAGGGGGCTGAGGACACAGCTGTCGGTGTACAGGGAGTACTGTCTGGGACTAAGGACACTGCCGTGGGTGTACAAGGAGTACAGTAGGGAGCTGAGGACACAGCCATAGGTGTCCAGGGAGTACAGTAGATGGCAGAAGGCACAACCGTGTGTGTACAGGGAGTACAGTAGGGAGCTGAGGGCACAGCCGTGGGTGTGCAGCGAGACAGTAGCGGGCTGAGGACACAGCTTTGGGTGTACAGGAAGTACAGTTGGGGGCTGAGGGCACATCCTCCTGGAGGTCCGGTGTTGAGTATTATTGTAGCGGAGTTGCAGATACCTGTCTTCACTGATTACTGTCTGTGGGTCAGAAAATAAGTATCCAGTTGCAGAGGACGGAGCCGTGACTAAGTTCACGGAATTTTGAGATCTGTCTGGAGGGGAATAGGCTGTTGTTTGTGGAGCTTTCGTCAATGATCAGGAGTGTAGTTTAGGCCTCCTAGTTGTCCAGATGTCCCAGGGATGAGTGCAGGGCTTGAGACATGGCATCTGTTGTGGACCCGTTACGTCAGTCAGCAAATTATAGGGAATCAAGTCAGACTGGGAGTTTGGAGGTGATGTGGGCCATAACTAGTCTTTGAAACCACTCCAAGTTTATTGGGTTTGGAGTAACTGGGCGGTAGTCATTAATTCACTAAAGCATGAGTTTTCTCACTTGCCAGGATGATGTTGGTCCTCTTGAAGCAGATTGGGACTTTGGCTTGTAGGAGGGAAAGCTGAAGATGTTTGTGAATACCGTTGCCAGTTGGTCCTCACAGGAACTGAGTGCTCAGACGGGAACAGTGTCCAGGCCGTTGCTTTCCTTCACTTGACCTGCAGGAAGGCTAATCATGCCTGCAGCGGTGATAGCGGACACGGGTACATCCGAGTCTGTGAGAGCAAGTTTCAGCCTGGCAGTCACATCGTCATTTATTATAGACATCCCCTTCCCCACCTCCATTCGTCATCATCAATACAAAGTGAAATTGGTTGCTGTGAGCACCACACAGTTAGTGTTGAGACAGAGTGTCATCAATAACCTGGAATTGTGCGTAATAATGAAGTAAACTCACAACAAAAGGGGGAAAGGTGTGCTTCTACTGAGAGTCAGTGCTACAGGGTTTGAAGACTTTGAAGTTGTAATTCCAGTCAAAACCAATGTTGTGAGTTGTGCCTTGTAGATGGTGGACAGTCCTTCGGGAGTCATGAAATGTATTATACATGAATGTCCTGAACAAAGAACCTGAGGGCAGTTTTGCTAAGTTTGCAGATGATGCAGTGATAGTTTGGTGGGCAAACGATATTGCGGAAGTGGCGAGGTTGAAAAAGACTTGGACTCTTTCGGACTGTCGGAAAACACGTGGCTGACGGAATACAATATGGGAACGTGTGAGAAAATGCACTTTGATAGGCGGAATAGAGGAGGCACTATGTTCGAATTAGATCCATTAAATCTGAAGCTCAAAAGGATTTTGAAGCACTCGTCCTCTCTAACGGTTGATGTGCAGGTTCAGTTGGCAGTTGCGGAAGCAAATGCAATGTGAACATTCATTCCAAGAGAACAAGAATACAAGAGATGAGACATACTGCTGAGAATGTAATGGGCTATGGTCAGACTGAATTTGGCATATTGTGAGCTGTTTTGGACACTATCTCTGAGGAAAGACTTGCAGGTGTTGGAGGTGATGATTGTCATTTTCAGTCTGGTATTTTCGAAGGATTGATCCTGTTACACCAGCATTGTTGATTTCAACAAAACAGGTGCGATTAATCACAACACTCAGCAACAATATGACATCGAATACTGAACACCCTTGTCACAACAGAAAAGTCTAAAATGTTCAATATTAGAAACGCTGCCTTCCTGTTCGTGTTCAAATCAGATAACCTTGGCCCATCGAGATGTTCAATATGGAACTATTTTTTAAAAAGTCTTTTTTGTTGTGGGCATCGCTGGATGGGCCCAGCATTTCTTGCCCGTCCCGAGTTGCCGTTGAGAATTTGGTTCTGAGCTGCCTTCTCGAACTGCTGCACTCTGCCTGCTGTGCGTTGACCCACTAGAAATTAAGGACGGAATTCCAGAGTTTTGACCCAGCAACAGTGAAGGAACGGCGATATATTTCCAAATCAGGATGTTGACTGTTTTGGAGGGGAGTTTGAAGGTGGAGGTGTGCCCAAAGGTCGACTGCCCTTGTCATTCTAGATGGGAGTGTTCGTGAGATTAGAAGGAGATGTCTGAGGATCACTGGGGAATTTCTGTATTGTGCCTAGTAGATAGTAATGCTGCTGCTTCTGAGCGACCGTGGTGAAGGGATTGAATGCTTGTGGATGTGGTGCTTATCAGATGGGCTGCTTTGTCATGGATGGGACCACGCTTCTTTAGTGTTGTTGGGCTGCACTCATTCAGGCAAGTGAAGATTATTCCATCTCATTCCTGACTTGTGCCTTGTAGATGTTGGACAGGCTTTGGGAAGTCAGGTTGTGAGTTACTCATGCAGTATTCTTAGCCTCTGATCTGCTCTTATATTTATGTAGCGAGTCCAGTTGAGTTTCTAGTCAATGACAATCCCCAGTATATTGATTTTGACGGAATTTAGTTATGATAATGCTGCTGAATAACAAGTGATTATATTGTTTCTTATTGGTGGTGGTCATTGTCTGGATTTATGTGGCGCGAATGTTACTTGCCACTTGCCAGCCCAAGCCTGGAGGTTGTCCAGTTCTTATTGCATTTGGGCATGAACTGCTTCAGTATCTGAGCATTTGCGAAAAGTGCTGAACATTGTTGCAGTCATCGTCGAATTTCCTGACTTCCGACATAATGATGGAAGGAAGGTCATTGTTGAAGCAGCTGAAGATGTTTGGACCAAGACATTATCCAGAGGGATTACTGCTGAGATGTTCTGGAACTGAGATGACTGACCTCCAACAATAATGAACATCTTCCTATCTGTCAGGTATGACTCCCATAATGAAGCATTGTTCCACTATACCCTTTTTGCTTGGGCTCCTTGGTGTCACATTTGGCAGAATGCAGCCTTGATGTCAAGGGCTGGAAGTCAGTTCCTTTTTCTATGTTTGAACCAAGGCTGTGATGAGGTCAGGCGGTGCGTAACCCAGGCAAAACCTAAACTGGGGGTCCCTGAGCAGGTTATTGCTGAGCAGGTGCTACTTGATGAATGTGTTGATGTCACCTTCCGTCACTTTACTGATGATGGAGAGTAGACGAATAAGATGGTATTTGGATGGGTTGAATTTGTCCTGCGTTTTGTGTACAAAACATACTTGAGCAATTTTTTTTTCCAATTGTTGGTTTGTAATCGTACTGGAACAGCTTGTCTAGAGGAGCGGGAAGTTCTGGAGCACAAGTCTTGAGGATTGCTGCTATCTGGGCCCATAGCCTTTGCAGTATCCAGTGCCTTCAATTCTTTCTTGATATTAGTTCATCGAAATTGCTGAAGACTGGTATCTGTTACGATGGGGAGCATGGGAGGAGGCCGAAACGAATCATCCACTCGAAACTTCTGACTGAAGTTTGCTGTGAAAGCTTCAGTCTTATCTTTTTGCACTGATTTGCTCGGCTGTTCCATCATTGAGGATGGGGATATTTGTGGAGACTCCTACTCTACTAAGTAGAGTTATTTAATGGTCCACCATCATTCACAATCGGATTAGCAGGACTGCTGAGCTTAAATATGTCTGTCCTTTGCTGTTTATGCTATCTGGCTCACATGTATTTCTGTTTGGAAGCTTCAGCAGATTAAGATTTTATCTTTATATAATCTTGGTTCTGCTCCTGGCATGCCCACCTGCACTCTCCATTGAACCAGAGTTGATCCTCTTGCTTGATGGTAATGGTTGGGGGTGGGGGTCGGAATATGCTGGGCCGTGACGTTATAGATTGTGCTTGAATAGAGTTCTGCTGCTGTTGATGGTCCACAGTGTCTAATGGACGCTCAGTCTTCAGTTGCTAGATTTGTTCGAAGTCTGTGCCATTTAGCATAGTTATAGTGCCACGTAATACAATAGACTTTATTCTCAATGTGACCGTGAGACTTTGCCTTCACAAGGACAGCGTGGTGGTCACTTTTACCGATACTGTCACGAACAAATACATGTGCAGTTGGTAGATTTGTAAGGATGCGGTCAGGGTTTTTTTTTAACCCTCTCATTCATTCCCTGAATACCTTCTGCAAACCCAGCCTGGTAGCTATGTGCTTTCGAAGCGAACCAGTATGATCACGAGTGCTGCTGCCAAACCAGTCCTGATGGTCGATTTTGAAATCCTCCAAACAGAATATGCTTCGTGCCCTTGCCATAGTCAGTGCTTTCTCCAAATGATGTTTAACATGGAAAATGACATGGAAGAGTACTGATTCAGCTGAGGAATGACATTACGTGATAATCAGTACAATACTTCTTTGTCCATGTTTAATCTGAAACTATGGGAATTCATTGTACCCAGAGTCAATTTTGGGGACTCCCAAAGCAACTATCTCCCGACTGTATCGCACTGAGCTGCCCCCTCTGCTGGGTCGGTCCTGCCTTTGGGACCAGACATATACAGGGATGGTGATGGTGATGTCTGGGTTAATTCTGTCAGGTATGATTCTGTGAACATGACTCCGTCAGACTATTGCTTGACTAGCCTGTAAGGCAGTTCTCCCAATAGTGGTACCAACCCTCAAAAGTTACTAAGGAAGACTTTAAATGTTCTGCAGTGATGTTTGTAATGTTGACTTTTTCGGTGCCCAATTAGATGGCAGTGGTCCACCCATTTTCATTTCTTCGAAACTTTGTCGCGATTGGTACGACTGAATGACTCACTAGACCATTTCAGATCGCGATTGAGAGTCAATCACATTGCTTTGGGTTTGGAGTTGCACGTCCGCCAGGCGACGTGAGGATGGAAGATTCCTTCATTGAAGGATATTAGTGAACAATCAGCAATGATTTCATTCTCATCAGGAGTTTCTTAATTCCAGGAATTTTTTAAAAAAGTATTGAATTGAATTTCCATCATCTGGAGTGGCAGGATTCAAATCTGGGTCCACAGAACAGGAGCTGGTTTTCTGGATTGATAATCTAGTGTGAATATCATGAACCCTACTTGAAAACGCATGTTGCACTCAGCTGCCATTTCTTCTGTTGCCCTGTTTTTCACTCATCGCGATTGTTGTCTGGAATCTCATCCTTCATTAAGTCCTGATTGAAATACACAGTCATGAACGCCCCCTCGATTGATCGACTTTCATTCAATCTGTTTTGGTTGAACAGGCATTTTAAGGCAGCTGCAGATCAGAAAAGAACATGAAGTAATAATGGCTGACTGTGCATTGTACCTGTCACTGGACCGGCATGTCTGTCAACACACCAAAAGTATTTATTGTAGGTCATAGACCCTCAGAATTATTAAAGCACGGATGGAGGTCATTCAGCCCATCGTGGATTCGCAAGCTCTCCAACTGCACACTTGGAGATAGAGAGAGTGTGTGGAGATAGATGTTGTGAGAGAGAAATAAGCAGAGAGAAAGAAAGTGAAGAGAGATAAACTGAGAGAGGATAGAAAGGGGAGTGACTGACTGAGTTGGAGAGGAGGAGATGTTAGATGAGGGTTATGTTAGATCGATCAGAAGACAGCATGAGTTTAGGTGGGAAGTTGGAAGTTTTATATAGAAATCCTCTGGATTGCAAGCCCTATGTCTGGGCGCTAGACCCTGTGAACACTGTGCTGATACTGGCTGTCATCCCAGATTATTTGTTTCCAGTAACATCACAGAGTTGGGTTACTGACAGCGAAACAGAAGCCCTTAGGCCAATAAATTGGTTCCATGAAGAAAGCAGAGATTTTTTTTCATAGACTGTGCCAAGGACAGCAGGAAATGATAACCATCCACCCCACCCCAAGATACGGTGTGAGACACGGGGCCAGAGAATCTTAGTGAGGGGGATTATTGACAGACAGGAAATCAACATCTCAGCTGTGGGTCAAATAATGATTGATAAATATTGCACACCTCTTCCCTAGTTTATAATTCCACATTTCAATTTATATAGCTCCATATCAGGAGTGCATTTTAACAACCCTATTTCTTTGCACTTTGCATATTTTGGTCAATACAGAAAGTCATTTTTTCCCTCTATTTTGTATTTCATAAATGCATTTCATTAATAATGTCTCTGCTAATTCTCTTCTAGATGTATCTTTGAATCTGTTCTTAATATGAGTTATGAAGAGTAACGTTCCTATACTGATAACTAGAGAACATAACTGACCCACCTCTTAGACTGAACAACCATGCCCCTGGTCCTCTCCATTTGCTGTCTTTTCCCCAATGACATCATTACAATTTAATTGAGTGCAGTAAATGATACATCATCTCAGTTCCTTAACATCGATACCATTAACAGCATGACGCACACCTTCCCTCTCTGATTCTGGAATAACAATCTGAATTGTGTTTGTCACGTATAATTCTCTGGTAACATATCCTTGCCGTTTGTTTCTTATAAACATGCGCTTTCTTAGGCGTATTTTGTCATCAGATCATGGACAAAAGATGTTCTCTCAATGTTTTTCTGATATTGCAATGACTGATCAGTAGTTACAGTATTTATTTCTCCATTTATGAGTAGAGAAGTATATTCATGTTCAATGAAACCACTGGCATTAATTCCATATCCAAGAGAGACTGAATGATTACACACAATTTACCTGCCATCTTCAACATTCCTTCCTTCAATCACACTCACATAACACACCTAGAATGTATAAATATTCAAGATTATTTTGAACGTTTGTAAAAGCATATTGAATTCAAAGGGGTTTGCTGCAGCTATTTGTTCAGCGATTGCAATTATGTCAGTCTGCATGGATCCTATGCGTCCGAGAGGGTATCTCTCTTCTGAAAATAAGGGAATGTGTTCAGTGTTTTATTCCATATTATGAGCGGGAGCATGACCGACAACAATAACAGGGATCAGCATTTCCAGAGAGAGGGGGAGGAGAGATCAGAATCTTGGAACATTACACTGGAATGTTCCAACAATTGAATCTGAGAGCATTAGACTGGAATGTTCTAACAATGGATCAGAATCTGAGAACATTAGACTGGAATGTTCCACCAATGGACAGAAGTTTATCCTCGGACCTTTACTGGCTTTCGCAGCCTTGGATACAATTAGCATCGCAGATTGAAGATTTACTGATTGTTATTGAAGCTGATTACTATCCTATCCTTGCTACAGTTGGTGTTCCTGGTAATTCCCTCGACCTGTCTCGTAAAACGGTCTGAACGAAATTGATACTCATGATGTGTAGATTTTGGAAAGGTGCAAGTCAAAGTTTTCAGTTCCAATCAAGGATTAAATTCCTTAGAAATTATAAGAACAAATTACTATTTACAAATTATACACCAAAATTTGAGGATGGAACAGAATGTTCTCAACTTCCTTGATTCATTTTCTCCTGCAAAGTTTACATCTCGATATCCCTCCACACATCATTCCTAACCAGTACCACCATTCAGATGTCCCAGTCTCTTCCTCAGCCTCAGTGCAACTCCTGAATAAACCATCGTTTGTGCCTTTGTTAATTCTGGACACATATGTTCTAAGTACATCTTCTTACCACAAGTCCGTTGCAAAATAAAAAAAAATGTTTAGCTTGTTCTCTGCACAAAATCTGAAAGATGGGAAGACGGTATACGGTGGTCCCATCATTGGCTCGTAATCTAGAGCCACAGAATAATATTTATTGATATTTGCTTGCCTCATATCCTTCAGAGAAAGGGAAATGGGTCAACCTTCCCTGGTGTTGACTCTGGGTCACTGCAAACCCATAGCCATGTGTTTTACTCTTTACTGTCCTGTGGAACAGCTGAAACAGCCACTCAGTTCAAGATCTGCATAACTTGCTGGCCTGCCCAGGGCTGCGCAGAACAAAAGGAAAGATAGCTCCCTTCCTCTGACTCTATCTCATATTCGTGAAGCTGATTTCCGTTCAGATAAGTGGCCGTTAATTGTTTTAGATGGATCCTTTGTGATTGAGTCTCTCCCAAGTGTGATGTCCATCTCGATAGGCACCTCTTGTGCTGGCTTTATTGATGCCGACCTATAGGTGTAAGGAAGTTTTAAATTCTACATCAGTGGCAGTGCATTGCAAATGAATGGTTTCCTTTGTCACACGAAAAAATACGGAACCAGCTCAGTGAGTGAAACGACTTATTGCCATCAAACCTAAGAGTGTTGTTGAGGCAGTATTTGGGGTATTGTGGACGGATTTTCTCTCCTTTGTAAGGAGTGATCTACTACCTCAGAGGGAGTGAAAAAGAGTTGCACCAAATTAATCCCTGGGATGATGGCACCATGACGAGTGAGTGAATGTTGATCTGTAGCGCTTTGAGAGAACAAGAGGTGATTGCATTGAACACTGAGCTAGATGGGCAATCACTTCTCATATTCTAAGCCGACAATGAGAACGCCGTTGATAACATGACTGTTGTTTTACTCAGGATGCATGATTCTGGATAGTTTAAGTGCCTCTGAGGACGTTACGCCCACGTAACCCAAACCTCACTCCCCACGGTGATTGAGGAAGACAGTGAAATCCAGGCTTTGAATAAACTCGCCCCACATTAATATAGTGCAGTTGGTGTGTTGTTCTGCACTGAATGTCATATTATTGACAACTCCGACAGTAGCCACAATACCTTCAAAGTTTGGGAGAAGATTTGTAGCTCGGGTGCTCGTTGTTGTGTTTCTGTTCGCCGAGCTGGGAAGTTGTCTTGCAATCGTTTCGTCCCCTGTCTAGGTGACATCCTCAGTGCCTGGGAGCCTCCTGTGAGCGGACTCATCTACAGAGGCAACATGAATAGAGCTCAAGATATGATGGATGCAAGCACTGCGATAGGATTGCACTGTCGTCCCTCTAACAGCCACCGACAGATGGCATAACAAATAAGTAGGCCGATCATGGAAACGTGTATTTCAAACAGAGTTGCTATATTGAGTGACTTTACCATCCCCAATATTGACTTAGAGCAAGAGGCTTAGGCGAGGTAGAATTTGTAAAGTTAATCCAATACAGCTATTTGCAGTGGTATGTGGATAGTCCAACTACAAAAGGGGCCATACTGGACCTCGTATTAGAAAATGAGCCTGTCCAGTTGACTGACCATTCAGTAGAAAATCATTTTGGAAACAGTGATCGCAATGTCCTCAGGTTTGAGATAGCTACAAACGTAGAATAAGTCAGAACCTTGTAAAGTGAATAAATTGACGGAAGGCAAATCCGCATCAGGCAGAAGCGAGAAGCTGTTAATTGGGAGGCGTTGCTATCAGACAAATCCACATTTTTCGGAACTGTTTAATAAATCCTGTTTGCGATATCGTCTGGTGAGTGTCCTCCCAACTGCTCGAATTTTAATCTACTTTATTTGAACAGATATTTAGAGGACACTGCATGTCAGAAAACAGGAAGGGATAATGGATGATTTTGTACTGTGTCCTTCGCAGGACCACCTTGATTCTCCAGGCACTGAAAGACTTTATTGTGGGTCAGAGAATCACAGAATTAATACAGCATAGACGGAGGCAATTCAGTGCATCCTACATCCACAAGCTCTCCAACTGCACTACCTGAAAGCAGAGAGAGTTATTGGAAATGGACTGAGGGAGAGAGAGAAAGAGAGAGAGAGAGAAAGAGAGAATCAAACAGAAAGAAAAATGTGAAGGGAGATCAACAGTGTGGATAGAAAGTGGACCGACTGATTGAGTGAGAGAAACTGGTGTTAGACGAGAGTGAAGTTGGAAAGATCAGATGACAGCATGAAGAAAATAGACAAAAGATGGAAATTTTATTTAGAAATTCCCCTGGAATGCAAGCCCTTTGTCTGGTGCCATACCCTCTGAGCACTGGGCTGCTATTGGCTATCATCCCAGACGATTTATCTCCAATAACATTACAGAGCTGGTTTGATGACAGTTAAACAAAATCCAATAGACCAATTGATTGGCTCCAGGGAGAAGGTGGATTAACTGAAATAGACAGGGCAAACAGCAGCAGTATCTGATAAGCCCCCGAGATACTGTGTGTGGGACTGGACCAAAGAATCTCAATGAGTGGGATCACTGACAAACGGGAAATCAGTATCTCGGCTGTGGGTAGATTGATAAAGTTTGCACAACACTTCCATGGCTTTTTAATTCACATTTCAAGTTATATAGCAAAAGGACATAAATGTATTTTAACAGTCTTATCGGTTTGTACTTTCTAATTTTGGAATATACAAAACATCATTTTTCCCTGTATTTTGTGTTGCATAAGCATATTGCATTACTGGGGAAGAAGGGACCTGTTCTGATGGGATGGTCTTCATCTAAACAATGCTGGGACCAAAGTCTAACAAATCACATAACTCGGGATGTGGTCAGATTTTTCAACAGATTTTAATTTTGGGGTGGGGTTTCAGTTTAGGGGAAATTAGAAAACTCGAATTATAAAAGGAGGTAAGAGTGCAGAACGCAGGAGAGTTTATTAAATTCTCCAGCACAGGCACAAATAGGACAGATAGTATTGAAAGTGTAAAAGACCAAACGTCAAGCACACTGGACAAACAAATGATACTGAGAGGAGGGACGGTGGATACAGGACTGAGAGTGTTTTATCTGAATGCATGGCGTATGAGAAATAAGGTAAATAGGATTGTGGTTCAGATTGAAATTGGCAGAGATGTGCTGCAAGAGGATCAGGATTGACAGCTGAATATTCAACGGTATACATTCTTTCAAAAAGATAGGTGGAGTGGGGAGCGATTGCCTCATTAGTAAGAATGAAAATAAATCAACCGTAAGAATTCTGGTGTCCTTGCTATCGGAAGGATGTTGTGAAACTTGAAAGGATTCGGAAAAGATTTACAAGGATTGGACTATTTGAGCTCCAGGGAGACGTTGAATAGGCTGAGGCTATTTTGCCTGGAGCGTCAGAGGCTGAGGGGCGACCTTATAACAGTTTAGAAAATCACAAGGGATAAATAGACAAAATCTTTTCCCTGGGCTGCGGGAGAACTAAAGGGCATAGGTTTAGATTGAGAAGGGAAAGATTTAAAAGCGACCAAAGGAGCAATTTATTTTTCCTGCACAGGGTGGTGTGTGTATGGAAACAATTGTGGGAGGAAGTGGTGGACACTGGTCCCATTCCAACATTTAAAATGCATCCAGATGGGTATGTAAATAGGAGGGGTAGGAAGGATACAGGCCAAGTGCTGGAAAATGGGATTAGATTTGATTGGAATATCTGGTCGGCATGGACGAGTTGGACCGAAGGATCTGTTCCAATGCTATAATCTCTCTCACTGTATAACTCTCTGACTGTATGAAATCAAGAAGCGTCAGATGGCACAAAATCTGTGTGCGAAGAATTGAGTATCCCCAAAGTTTGAAAAAAGAAACATAATTGATGTTACGTTCAGGATTCCAAATGTAGTCAGGAGTTGCGGCACAATACACACCAGGAGATAGAAAAGATGGGTAGAAAAGGCAAATTACAGTAGTCATGGGGGATTTCAATACATGGGGGTCTGGAAAAATCAGGTTGGAAGTGGTTGCCAAGAAAAATAATTTGTTCAATATCTTCGATAGGGCTTTTGGGGGCACCTTATGGTGGAGCCCACCCAGGAACAGGCAATACTGGATTTAGTATTGTGCAATGAGGCAGACCCATTTAAGAGAGCTTAAGGTGAATGAACACCTCGGAAGCAGTGATCTTAATATGATTAAAGTTATTCTGCAATTTGAGAGGGAGAAAATAGAATCAGAGGTAATGGTATTTTCAGCTGAACAAAGACAACTACAGAGGCATGAAGGAGGAGCTGGGTTGAATTTACTGGGAGAGAGGTCGAGCATGAAAAACAGTGGAATAGCAATGACAGGAGTATCTGGGTGTAATTCAGGAGACACAATAGATATTCCTCCCGAGAAAAACGAAACATAGTACAGGGGAGGATGAAGCAACCACAGATGACTTGGTTAAAATCACGCAACACCAGGTTATACCCCAAAAGTTTAAATTGGAAGCACATGAGCTTTCAGAGTGCGGCTCCTTCAACAGGTGTTTGGGTAGGAAGTCAGGGACAGAATAAAAGCAAAAGAGCAAGCGTATAATGTGACGAAAGGCAGAGGAAAATCTGACGATCTGGAAGCTCACAAAGATCAACAAAGGGCAACAAAACAATAAATAGGGAGGGAGGAGATTAAATATGAGGGGAAGCTTGCCAGTTAAATCAAGGAAAATTGTAAGATTTTCTTTAGATATATAAAGGGCAAATGCGAAACAACAGTGGAAATTGGTCTGCCGGAAAATGGCACAGGGCAGACAGTCGTGGGAAACAAAGAAATGGCCGAGAACACGAATAATTTCACAAAAATGCAAGAGTGTGAAGGGGCAAAGCTCAGTATGTCATCCATCTCCAAGGCAAACAGGATAGAAAAGCTAAATGGGCTGAAGATGGACAAATCACCTGGACCAGAAGGATTACACCACAGAGTTCTAAGGGAGAAAGCTAGTGGAGGCGTTCGTGGTGATCTTTCAGGAATCATGAGAATCAGGGAATGTTGCAGAGAACTGGAATAGCGCTAACGTAAAATCCCTGTTCAAAAAGGGAATACGGAAGAAGACAGTAAATTACAGACCAATCAGCCGAATCTTAGTCGTGGGTAAGATCCTGGAACTAATCGGAAGGGTGAGATTTCTGAATAGTTGGAGGTGTATGGCAATATACGGCAAAGTCATCATAGTTTCATCAAGGGGAGGTTATGCCTGATGCATCTGCTCGAACGTTTTGAGGAAATAACGAGCATCTTAGACCAAGGAGAGCCAAAGGATTAGATTACTTACACTGTGGAAACAGGCCCTTTGGCCCAACAAGTCCACACTGACGTGCCGAAGCGCAACCAACCCAGACCAATTTACCCTTACATTTAACACTGTCGGCAATTTAACCTGGTCAATTCACCTAACCTGCTCATATTTGGACTGTGGGAGGAAACTGGAGCGCCCGGAGGGAACCCAACAGACATTGGGAGAAAGTGTAAACTCCACACAGAGAGTCACCTGAGGCGGGAATTGAACCCAGATCTCTGGCGCTGTGAGGCAGCAGTGCTAACTACTGTGCGAGCCACGAGGATGTCATTACCTGGACGTCAAGAAGGCCTTTGACGAGTGCCACACAGGAGGCTATTGATTAAGATAAGGGCCCATGGTGACAGAGGCAAGGTGCTAGCGTGGCTAGAAGCTTGACTCTTTGGCAAAAAGCAGGGAATGGGGAAAAAATGGTCCTTCTCAGGATGGCAGCTGTTGACACACTTTGTTCTGCAAGACTCAGTGTTGGGACAACTTTTCACTTTGTACATTAATGATCTAGGTTACCGAACGGAGGATATTCTGGCTAGGTTTGCAGACATTACAAAGATAGGTCGAGGTACAGGTAGCACCCCGGAGGCAGAGAAGCTGCAGAAGGATTTGGATAGGTTAGGAGATTGGCAAAGATGTGGCAGATGGAGAAAAACACAGGCTAGAATGAGGTCATGCACTTTGGTACGTAAAATAGATGCATGGACTATTTTCTAAATGGGGAGAAAATTCAGAAGACTAAAGTGCAAAGAGATTTGGCAATCCTAGTCGAGATGTCTCTCAAGGTAAACTTGCAAGTTGACTCTGTAGTTATGTTGCATATACAATGAAGGGATCTATTTCAAGAGGAATTGAATATAAAAGCAGGGATGTACTTCTAAGGCACCATAAATCTCTGTTCAGGCCTCATTTGTATTATTGTGTGCAGTTTTGGGCCCTATATCTCAGGAAGGATATACTGGCCCTGGAGCGTGTTCAGAGGGTGTTCATTGGAATGGTCACAGGAATGAAAAGCTTCACATATAAGGAACGTTTGAGGGCTCTGGGTCGATACTCGATCGAGTTTAGAAGGATGAGGGGGATCTAATTCAAACTTACATAATATTAAATTACCTAAACAGAGTGGATTTAGGGAAATTGTGTCCAATGGTAGGAAAGACGAGGATCCGAGGTCCAGACATAGACCAAAGCGAAGACCTTTTACAACAAAAATAATGACGAACATCTTTAGCCAGAGAATTGTAAGTCCATGGAATTCACTGACACAGAAGGCTGTGGAGGTCATTGAGTATGTTTAAACCTGCGCAGGATAGGTTCTCGATTGAAAGAAAATCAAAGGTTATGGGGAGATTGGGTTAAAGAAATGTATCAGTTTTGATTGAATGTTGAAGCAGACTGGATGGGCTGAATGGAGACGTTTCTACTCCTATGTCTTCTGGTTGCATGGTCTTTAAGAATATTGACTCTTCTCAGTCCTCATTGTAGATTTGTACTTGAATCCAATCTTCAAATGATTTATAAAGGGAAACGTTCTAATCCTGATGACTGGGTAATATCATGTTCCCTCATTCTCGTCTTATCAGCCATGTCACCCAATTCTCTCTGTTTTCTTCTCCTCCCCAATTCCATAATCACATTGGAATTGAAGCCCAGTAAGTGGCACTTCATCCCAGTTGATTGGCATTAATAAATAAGCAGCATGGCCCTCACCTCCGCGCTCTGATTCTGGAATAATAATCTGAATTGTATTTGTCATGAGGCAATTCTCTGTTACGATATCCATACCGTTTATCTGTTATAACCCCATGTTGTTTTAGGAACATTTTCCTGTCAGATTCTCAACTATAAAAGTCCTCTCATTGCTTTATTTATAACATACTGTATTATCACTGATTGCAGGCTGTATGTTTCCAATTATAAACAGATAAACGCATGTCTGTTCACACAATCCTCTGTCATTACTCACATATCCAATTCAGATTGAATGACAACGCACAATCAATCTAACATCTCCAACATTCCTTCCCTCAGTCACCCTCACATGTCCCATTCCGAATATGCAACTTTTATATGTTATTTTGTAATTTATTAATAACTGCATTGAATTGAAAGGGGTTAACTGGAGCTATTTGTTCAGCGACTGTGATTAATGTCAATTGCTGTGTGTCATTGGAGGATTAGCCTCTTCTTCAAATAAGGACTGGGTTCGGTGTGCTATCCCATAGTATGAGCAGGAGCATCACCGACTGCACGAACAAGGATCAGCATCTCCAAAGGGAGGGGAAGAATAGATCAGAATCTGCGAACATTAGCGTGGAATGTTCCCACAATGGATCAGAATCTGAGAACATGAGACTGGAATGTTACAAGAATGGATCAGAATCCAAGAACAATAGACTGGAATGTTCGAACAATGCACAGGAGTTTCTCTGAGGGTCTTTACTACCTTTCTCTGTCTTGGATTTCATTAGCATCACGGATCGAAGATATCCTTTGGATTATTCAAGGTGGTTACTATCCCATCCTCGCTATAGTTGGTGTTCCAAGTAAGTCATTCTCTTTGTCTATTAAACCAGGTTAAACTGAGATTCTGCTCACAATAGGTACATTTTGGAAAAGTGGAAGTCAGTGTCTTCACTTCCAATCAAAATATCATTCCCTTGTAAATTCTACAAATTACTATTTATAAATTGCTCACTGACATGCGACAAGGAACCAGACTGTTCTCAAACTCTATAATCGTTCTAACCTTGCACAGATCTTCATTTCCTATTGTTCCCCACTCACCAATCT
This sequence comes from Chiloscyllium punctatum, assembly GCF_047496795.1. Taxonomy (NCBI): domain Eukaryota; kingdom Metazoa; phylum Chordata; class Chondrichthyes; order Orectolobiformes; family Hemiscylliidae; genus Chiloscyllium; species Chiloscyllium punctatum. Next base: position 4,201,522 of record NC_092762.1, read on the forward strand.
TGCGCAGTACCACCATTATGATGTCCCGGTCTATTCGTCAACGACAGTGCAATTTCTGAATAAACTTCTGAATTTGTGCCACTATGAAATCTGGATTCACCTGTTTACAGTCCCTTCTAACCACATGTCCATGACAAGATAATTGTACTTGTGATATTTAACCTGGTCTCTCCATAGCGTCTGTCAGACAGGAAGATGTTGCTCAAGTCATTGACACTTAATCAAGAGGCACAGAATAATAATCTGTTGATGTCTCATGACGCAAGTTGATGGAATTTAAAAGAAACCATCATCTTTTATCATAAACAGAAGCCCATCTGCTTGCCTCACGTCCTTTAAAGAAGGCAATGGGTTATCCTTCGTTGGCCAGGTCTCCGTGTAACTGCAAACTGACAGCAATGTGGTTTAGTCTTTACTGCCCAGTGGAACAACTGAAGCAGCTGCTCAGTTCAAGATCGGCATGACATGTTGGTCTGACCAGGGCTTCTTATACCTCGTGAGAAAGAACTAAAGTAAAGATAACTCCCTTCCACTTCCTGTTTTCCATCTTCCGACAGCTCATTTCCATCAGGTAAGCGACTATTCCTTATTTTAGGCATATTCCATTTACTTGAGCCTCTCCCTGGCAGTGATGTCCATCTCGACAGGCAAATATGGTGCTGGTTTTATTGACACTGACCGACATATGTAAGGAAGTTGTAAATTCCGCATCAGTGGCAGTATATAAAGGATGTTTTTAACACCATCAGAAAGAAATGGAGACAGCGAAGTGAGCGAAAGTAATTGTTGTGATGGTCCCTGAGAGTGCTGTTGAGGCAGTATTTGGGGTATTGTGCACAGATTTTCTCTCCTTTATAAGGAATGATCTCCTTACCATAGAGGGAGTGAAACGGAGTTCCACTAAACGAATCCCTGGGATGATGGCACCATGAGGAGTGAATGAAGATTAATCTGTCGCACTGTGAGAGAATAAGATGGGATAGCATTGAACCTTCAGGCAGATGGACAATCACACATGATGTTCTAAACAGGCACAGATACGGTAATAAATGCCACGGCTTTTTTTCTTTTTACTAATTTAATGAGATTCTAGATTCTTTTAATACCTCAGAGAACATTCCACGCAACAACCCCCCACTCCCCATATCAATGAGAGAGCAGGAATTCCAGACTTTGAATAAAAACTCCACATATTAATACAGTGCATTTGGTGTGTGATCCTGCAATGAACGTCATGTCATCCACAATTCCAACATCAGCCACTGTATCTTCAATCTAAAACAGTTTACTATTCCCAACAGCTTCTGACCCCCACGGAGAACATTGGTCTGCCTTCTCGGAGATGGCAGATGTTTCCTTGACACTTGACAGAAAATATCTGGCTTCCCTCCTGACTGCTAGCAAACTGCGTGAAAGTAGCACATGTTCCCCAGACAATGGAGCAACGAGGAACATCATGATCGAATCCTGTGATTTGTGATGCTGGAGCATCAGTGACATCCTCCTGCTCCTGTATAAGCCTTTGAGAGGCTGAATGGCCTGTTCGCTGTCCAGTGGAACAGTTTCGGAAGACTGTTTGGGCTCCACCTGTTCCTGTTTAACAGTTCGATATGCTTACCAGACCCCTCCTCTACCTGTGTAACAGGCAGGAATATTGAATGAAATGTCACTCTTCCTGTTCAGTAGTTTCGATGAGCTAAATGCTATTTCATATTCGTATGTAACCAGGATGAGATGCTGAATGGGCTCTACTTTTAACTGTGGAAATGTGCAGTGTCAGGCTATGCTGTTACATGAATGTTACTGACACTTTAACAGCACAGGCCTTAATGTAGTCCAGGTATTTCTGTACATGTTTAAGGTGTAAGGTGTAAGGCTGTTTAAGGTGCTGAGGGGGAAAATGTTCTGAACATTGTGTGACCTCCAGTGGCCATCCCCATGTCGGACGTTATGATGGGGAGGATCAATGGTGAAGCAGTTGAAGATGATTATGTCGAGGAAGCTACCCTGAGGATTTCCTGGAGGGATGTTCCGGGAATGAGAGGATTGATGTCCACCAACTACGAACACCTTTCTCTGTGCGATGGCTGATCCAAACCATGGGAGAGATTGTGGCTGATTCCTACTAAATTTAATTTAGTCAACGTTTCTTGATAACATCCTGAGTCAACTTCGGCCTTGTTATTAGGGTCTGTCACTCTTACATGAGCTGCTGTGTTCATCTCTTTTGAACATACGAAAAGGTCATTGTGTATGTTTGAGGAGTGTAACCTTCTCACAGAGGATTGTGAATGTCAGGAATTATTTGGTCTGGAGAGTTCGGGGAACTAGATCACTGAAAATATTTACAGAGGAGGAAGATGGGTTTTTGAACTATCATAGAATTCAGGAATGTGACGAATTGGGAAATAAAGCAGATTTGATACCAACATTGGATCAGCCATAATCTTTTACAGTGGCACGGCAGGCCTGACCATCCGAATTACCATCCGATCCTATTCCATATGTTCTCATGTTGTGTAATTAGAATGTTAATGGTTGTAATTTTCCTGAACATTCCGTTATTGGATGTTGCAGTTACAGAGAGCAAAACATTTTTTGTGTCATTTCTCGGTGAGGTACAGGGACTGTACTCACAGTGAATCTATGTCTGCACCATGACCAACAAATGAAGAATAAGATGCAAAGAGGAGACACTCTATAAAGAGACCAGAGGCGTCTTCTGAGCCCAGCCTGGGTTTTAAATTAAAAGTTTTCAACTCACATTAAACTGTGTGGTCAGTTGTGAGCGGCAGTAGAAGATGCTATATTACTGTGGACCAGGTATTTGTCGAAAGTGGCCTCCATCTGCTCCTGTGCAGGAGCTGTGAGGGGCTGAATAGAATCTGGGACATTGGACTGAGGAGCAGGAGTGGGCCATTAGGCACTTTGTCTTTGCTCCACCATGCACTAAGTTCGTAGCTGATCTGACTGTGGTCTCAGCAGTACTTGTTCTGTACGTCCACCATTTTCCTACATTCACTTATTTATCAAATATTTAACACACACAACTTTGAATACATGTAAACATCCAGGCACCACAAACTTCTAGGGAAGGAAATTCCCACTTGAAAAGCCATTTTAGAAATTCTTATTCTTGCTCCAACCAAATGTTGCAGGGTCACTGTTTCATTTTGCATTCACACTGTTCCACTGTTCACAACAAATTTCAAACTTTAGTGATATGGCTAATAACATAATTGTCAGTCTGCATTATCTTCTTGCAAAATGCGAAACGCACACAGACATCTTAAGACAAAACAGAAAAATGAAAGTTTTCCAGAGTTTCATGATAGTTGAACACATAATAAATGGATATGATAGACTGTCTTAAATGTTATTCTGTCCTCTGAAGTTACTCTGCTCCGACAAGCTGCTTGTAATGCGATTTCTCCCAGAATAGTTCAATTTAGCTGAATTCCCTTTGCTTCAGACGATAGAGAGATTCAAATGAATCTCTCATCAAGAACTCTTCACGATTCATCAGGTACAGGTGAGTCAGGGATTTACTGTTGCCAGGTGGAACAAAAGAAGAGAAAGGGATCAATTGGCTGCTGCTTCTTAGGCAGGGAACATTGTTCTCCCTCTCTGTGTTGAAACATGCAATCATGGCAACTGAACACCAAAGCCGGCCATGTGCGCTCGGCGTGAACATTCTCTGGAATGGACCATAATGGATGATATGCAAGTGTATCATTGCTGTTGTTATACACAGTGTATTTCATTATCTTTATAATTTGATGATATGTTGGTATGCATATGCTTAATTTTTAAAAATAGTTTGATGTCTTCATAGTATCTGTGCTAAAATGAATACCTTTTATTCTTAAAATTTATTCCATAGTTTTAGTCTCCCTGAGAAGAGAAAATATGTATCCAAGTAATTCTTCTCAAAATCGTATATGCTTCAAACAGATTTCTCATATAAGAGCAAGACTGATAATGTTTCAGAACAAAAGGCCATCATTCCACGAACGTGTGAACAAATCATTGCTGATAAGTTTATAAAACTTTTTTTTATAGGTTAAGGGATCATTGTGTCACGTCTAGGATCCTAGGGAAGCTAGGGAGGAGATAGCGGAGCCATTGGCCTTGATTTCTATGTCGTCGTTGTCTGCAGGAATAGTGCCAGAAGACTGGAGGATAGCGAATGTGGTCCCTTGTTCAAGAAGGGGAGCAGGGATAAGCCAAGTAACTATAGGCCAGTGAGTCTCTCTTCTGTTGTGGGCAAAGTCTTAGAGAGAATTGTAAGGGATAGGATTTATGAACATCTGGATAGGAATAATGTGATCAAGGATAGTCAGCATGGTTTTGTGAAGGGCAGGTCGTCCCTCACAATCCTTATTGAATTCTTTGAGAAGGTGACCAAGGAAGTGGACGAGGGTAAAGCAGTAGATGTGGTGTATATGGATTTTAGCAAGGCGTTCGATAAGGTACCCCCTGGCAGGCTAATGCAAAAACTATGGAGGTATGGCATTGAGGGTGCATTAGAGGTTTGGATTAGGAATTGGCTGGCTGGAAGGAGACGAGAGCGTAGTAGTTGATGGTATAGGTTCATCTTGGAGCGCAGTTACTAGCGGTTTTCCACAAGGATCTGTTTTGGGACCATTGCTGTTTGTCATTTTTATAAATGACCTGGAGGAGGGGCTTGAAGGCTGGGTGAGCAAGTTTGCGGATGACACGAAAGTCGGTGGAGCTGTGGACAGCGAAGAAGGATGTGTCAGGTTACAGCGGGATTTTGATAAGTTGCAGAGCTGGGCAGTAAGGTGGCAAATGGAATACAATGTAGCTAAGTGTGAAGTCATTCACTTTGGTAGGAGTAATAAGACGATGGATTACTGGGCTAATGGTAGGCTACTTGGTAGTGTCGATGAGCAGAGGGATCTTGTTGTCCATGTACACAGATCTATGAAAGTTGCCACCCAGGTAAATAGTGCTGTGAAGAAGGCATATGGTGTACTGGGATTTATTGGTAGAGGAATTGAATTCCGGAGTCCTGAGGTCATGTTGCAGTTGTATAAGACTCTGGTGCGGACTCATCTGGAGTATTGTGTGCAGTTTTGGTCGCCATACTATAGGAAGAATGTGGAGGCATTGCAACGAGTGCAGAGGAAGTTTACCAGGATGTTGCCTGGCATGGTAGGAAGATCGTATGAGGAAAGGCTGTAGCTCTTGGGACTTTTCTCATTGGAGAAAAGAAGGTTTAGGGGAGATTTTATAGAGGTGTACAAGATGAGTAGGGGTTTAGATAGGGTTGACAGTGAGAACCTTTTTCCGCATATGGAGTCAGCTGTTACTAGGGGACACAGCTTTAAATTAAGGGGTGGTAGGTATAGGACAGATGTTAGGGGTAGATTCTTTACTCAGCGGGTTGTGAGTTCATGGAATGCCCTGCCAGTAGCAGTGGTGAACTCTCCCTCTTTATGGTCATTTAGGCGGGCATTGGACAAGCATATGGAGGTTATTGGGCTAGTGTAGGTTAGGTAGGCTTCGGTCGGCGCAACATCGAGGGCCGAAGGGCCTGTACTGCGCTGTATTTTTCTATGTTCTATCTTCTACGTCTCATTAACGCCCTGTACAGATGTACACTCGAAAAATGTGATGCTGGAAAAGCACAACAGGTCAGGCAGCACCCAACGAGCAGGAGACTAGATGCTTTGGGTACATTCCCGATGAAGGACGATTACTCGTAAAGCCAATTCTCCTGTTCCTCGGATGTTGGCGGATTGGCTGTGCTTTTCCATCCCTACACTGTTCGACTCTGATCTCCAACATCTGCAGTCCTTACTTTTACCGGTACATATGCCGTAAAACATTGCAGATGAAACCTGGTACCCTTTGCCAAAAACACAATATTTCCACTAAGCTTCCAAATCACTTGCTGAAAGTGCAGTCTAACTACATATGATTCATGTACCAGGATCATGAAAACCGTCAGTATCTCAGAGTTCAGCAATCTCTCTCCACTGAAGTTGTTTACCATTGCTTTATCCCTCCATCCAAAATAGACAACACACATAATGCTATATCTGCTGAAGGTTTGCTCACTAACGTCCCTTTGTGTATATCACATTGATGACACATGACCTCCCTTTGATGACCATCTTGGTGTTTAAGCTAACTGGGCTTTGACATATTCAGTCCCTTCCTCCAGATCTTTGGTACAGATATTGATCGTTGATGATCGCATAGTGATCTCTGAGGGATTCCACAAGTTACAGCTTTGTGACATGAAAATAAACGTTTTTCTCTACTCTCCATTTCCTGTTAGCAACAGCTTCTTCTGTATCAGCTCACGAAATTTAAATGGCTTCCTGTGCAGTAAAATGTACTCAATAAGCTAAAATTCTTCGTTCTACTTTCCTCTGCATCTCGTTAAAGAGGTAGAATGTTCTCCTCCAATCTCAGAGTAACGATAATGACTGGCTAAATGAGGTGGTCCCCTATCTCTGTCACAGTTTCGAGGGATGGATCGAGGGCACAATACACAGGATAGTGGCAGCAGTATATCTCTGTAACAGCATCCAGGGTGGATTGAGGAAACAACACATGTGGTTGGGACAGCAGTTGGCCATTCGGCTGCACCATTCAGAATGCTCATGGCTGATCCCAGTGTGACTGCCCATCTGTCTGTTCCAATTTAACATATACTCTCCTGTCCAGCAAAGATCAGTCGAGCTTATCCTTTAATATCTTCAAACACAGAGTCTTCACCTTTCCCTGAGGATGAGGACACCACAGATAGTACAACAATAAAGGTAAAGGGACGACCTTATTTCAGTGTGGGACCCGTTATTTTAAACTGTGTTAACCTAATATCAAATCGACTCCCCTTTCGAAACAAAAGGACAGAATAATTAGGCATGCACATAAAACATTCAGCCGCCTAAACCTGTCCAATAGTGCCACCGGCTCTTTTCAATCTATCTATCTCTGTCTTATAAGCACTTATATTTGTGTCTCTGTGTGTCTGTATTTGTGCTTGTGTGTGTTTGTTCATGAGTTTGTGTATCTTTGTATTTATGAGCTGACATCGGTTCATCTGTGTATTAGCCTGTACGTTTTATCTGTGTTTGTTTCTATTTGTGTGTGACTGTCTATGTCTCTGTATGCCTCTATTTGTGTGCAATTCCATCTCCGTGTATGTACTGTGAGTATCAGTATATTAGCGTGTTTACATATGTCTCTGAGTATTTTTGTGTCTGCATCTGTGTGTAATGGCATATTTGTTGTTTTGCGAGGGAGAAAATTGTGGGAACAGACAGAGTGGCTAAAGTGAGAGTTGCCATTCACTCAACATTGATTTTACTCAGTTGGAGGGGCAGGTATGTAACGGAGTTTCCATAGGGCACGTCCCGGTCATCTCTGGCTCATGCCAGGGTCCTCCTCACATGGCGTGGGGAGGGTGGGGAACAGATATCGGGCACTCCACCATCCGGCTTGGCCCTTTCTCTCCTGTTACAGTCCGTTTCTCCTGGAATGGGGGAAAGGGAGGGCGGGAGTGAAGGTGGGAGTCTGTGGTCCTGCTGTTAGTGATGGTGTAGGTGGAAGGGGAGAGCGAGTGGTGAGGTGTCCGGCGGGAGTTAGTCCGCAGTGTTGCATCCATGCAGTGTTATTAGTGTTGAGGGTTTAGTGGAGGGAGAGAGAGACCGCGGGGGGGGGGGGGGGGGGGGGCTGAAGGTACTGGAATAAATAGTGAGAGTGGTAGTGCGTGAGCGTTATTTGGAGAAACAGTGTAAGCCTAGTTCGGGGGTAGAAGATATAACAGGTAGTGAGTGTAACGCGAGAGTATGATGACACATAACCTGACAGAACGGGGAGGATAATGATTCTTGTCCTGTGATGCTGGTCATTTCTTCAGATCATGTCAGCATTGAGTTGACCCTCCCCGAATATTTTGTCCAAGTCTATCACTAATAATCTTACAAACAGCAAGAAGAACCAAACATTGGTGTATTATAACTAAACCAATGCTTTCGTGCAAATTCTGAGCGTTTTATTCTCTGGAGTTTAGACGTGCAAATGTTGTGGGTGCTGCAGTATTACTGGATGATCTCGAATTGCATCTAATTGCGGATACTAAGTGACTGCTAATGTTGTGAAAAATAAATTCCATAAGCGTACATCAGGGAGGTTGAAGGGTATGTTGTGACTCAAGCAAGAGAGCAGGTTATTTTTGATTTTGTTTTGTGTTGTCAGAAGGACTCATCGATAACCTTGAGATGAGGAGGAGAGACGTTAATATGTTGCATTGTACACGGCGTGTGCATGCAACAAAGAATGTTTGAACATGAAGTGGTAGACATACAAAGGTTTTTAGAGTCATAGAACCATGGAGTCCTGCAGCATGGATACAGGGCCTTTGGACCAAAGTGGTCCGTGCCGACCAAAGTGTCCATCCTGTTAATTCCATTTCCCTGCCCTTGCCCCTTACGCTTCTAAATCTTTCCTATCCGTTTATTTGTCCAAAAGCCATTTGAATGTTGTTAATGTACGTCCCTCAACCAAACCGCTGTCTGCTAATTCCATATGTGTACCATCCTCTGCATAAAAAGTTGCCCCGCAGGATCCCTTTTATTCTTTCACCTCTAACCTAATTCCCTCTAGTCCTTGATTCCCAAAACTGGGAAAATGAATAAGTGCATTCACCTTATCCACGCATCTCATGAACTTATACAATTCTATACGACTTCCCCTCAGTTTCTTACACTCAAAGGAAAATGTCCTGGCCTGTCCAAACTCTCCCTACAACTCAGACCATTGAGTACTGCCAACATCCTTGGAAATTTCTTAAGTCTTATTTCCAGTTTAATCACATCCTTCCTATGGCAAAGTGAACAAATCCGAACAGAATACTCAAAGTGCATGCTTCACCAGCGTCCTGTACAACTGCAATATAACTCACCAACTTCTAAACTCAATGCCCTGACTGATGAAGGCCAGTGTGCCAAAGCCTTTTTCACTGCTCTGCCTACGTGCAACTACTTTCAGAGAACAACGGATCTGAGCTCCAATTTCCCTCTGTTCAAGTACACACCGTCAGGGTCTGAAATTCACCAAGAAACTCCAACTTGGATTTGTTTTTCCAAAATGCAGCGCACCACATATATCTATATTAAACTCCATTTGCCATTTCTCGGCCTACTTCCCCAGCTGATAAAGGTCCATGCTGTAATTTCTGATAACCTTTCTCATTCTTCACAGTACGGCCTATTTTATTGTCATCAGCCTAATTACTAATGATGCCTCGTACATCCTCATCCAAATTATTGATATAGATAACAAACAGTAATAGGCCCAGAACCGACACCTGAGACACTCCACGAGATGCATGCCTCAAGTCTAAAAAAACATCCTTTGAGTATTAGCCTCTGCTTCCTACCATCAAGCCAGTTGTGTATCCAATTTTCCAGATCCCCCTGCATTCCATGCTACCGAACCTTTCAGAGCAGCCTATCATGTGGAAACTTATCAAAGGCATTTCTGAAATCTCGATAGACTACGTCTACCACCCTACCCTCATCAACATTCCAGGTCACTTAATCAAAAGAACGCTAAAATATTGTGTGCAATGATATCCTAGGCCCAAAGGCTTGCTGACTGCTGATAATCAAACTGTATATTTTCAAATCCATGTGTATCTTATCAGAATTTTCTCAAGTAACTTACATATAACAGTTGTAAAGCTAACTGCTCTATAGTTCCCAGGTTCGATTTCGCAGCCCTCCTTGAATAAAGGCACAACGTTCACTGCCCTCCAGTCTTCCGGGACCTCACCCGTGACCAGCGATGGTGCAAAAATATCAGCCAGAGTCCTCGCAATTTCTTCTCTCGCATCTTGCTGTGTTCTTGGATACACCTGGTCAGAACCTGGAGATCTATAGAAATACTGTAATGTCTTATAAATATTCCTATTTGTTGAAGGTACAATCACTGAAGAAAGGGCAAGTGACTTCATGATGGTTAAAATAATAAATTAAAGATTATATTAATCATAGGAAATGAGTTCACAAGAATTCCAGACATTGTGTTAACCGTACAATTCTCAGAAATTTCTTTTTGTGGAGTTCGCTTGTTCTCTCCAATTCTGCGTGGGATTCCTCCGGGTTCTCCGGTTTCCTCTGGTTTCCTCCCACAGTCCAAAGATTTGCAGGTTAGGTGAATTGCCCATGCTTTATTGCCCATAGTGTTCAGAGATGTGTAGATTAGGTGCATTAGTCGCAAAATGCAGAATCGGAGGGGAATGGGTCTGGGTAATTACTCTTCGGAGGCGGGGTGGGGACTTGTTGGGCCAAAGGGCATTTCCACACTGCAGGCATTTAATGATTCTTTGAAAGAAGAACACATAGACTGCATTAAGCTACAATTTGTATTTCAAAGAAAACAAAATAAAAACAAGTTCAAATGTGAAAGTTTGAAATCGGGAGAGGAGAGATTCTGAGAGAACAGGGAAATGGCCACGAAAATATCCAGTTACTTTGCATCTGTCGTCACGGAGGACGATCCAGAAAATCGCTGAGAAATAGCAAGTGATCACATGGAACTTGTGGAACTAAGGACATGAAGTCAATTCATATCAGTAACAATGAATTGATCAAAGACTATCATAGTAGTAATGTAGCAGGATTGAGCATGGCTAAGTCCGATGAGCCAGTTGCACTTCATATCAAAATATTAGAAATAAATCAGCAATAGACGCATTAATTATGCTATCGATGATTGTGTTTTATTTTCCTTTATATTCTGCAGAGGCTGGAAATTATTACATGTGTTCCAAGCATTGTAGATGAATGGAAGGAATTCAAGCATCTGCAAAGGGAAGAAGAGATAATGTGGAGAACTGCAGACCAATTAATTTGACATCTGTAGAGAAACTGATATTGGATATTTAGAAATTAACAGCAATGTCGGAGAGAATCAGTATGAATTTCTGACACAGTATTCATACTTGAGAAACTTCAGAATTATTTGAATTTGTTTATTGCAACATGGAAACGGCATATTTCGATTTTCAGCATGCTTTTTATAAGAAATCATGCAGTGAATTCATCAATAAAGTAATGTGATGGTAATTGGAGGAATATATGCCAGTGGAAAGTTAAAGTCAGGTTCGCCTTCATTTATGAAATCAGAACATAGACGGAAGGTCACATTGAAGCGGTTTCACAGCTTGTTAATGAGACTGTACCTAGGGTATTGAGTACAGTGTTGGAAACCCAATCTGAGAAAGAATATACTGACCACAGAGAAATGGACATTCTCCAGATTCGTCCCTCACATGGCGAGATGGACTAATGTGCAAACTCGGCCTGTGTTCTTTAGAGTTTCAAAGAATGAGAGGTGATCAGAGTGAAATTTAGAAAAGTCACTAAACATAGGACAAGGTGGAAATAAACAGAATATTTCTCTGGCTGTCTATTCTGCAGTTAATGCAAGTAATGGCAGGTAAAGGAGAGACCATTTCAGACTTCAGTCAGAAGGCAATTCTTCATTTGAAGGGGACTGACTAACACAGTGGAATGGAAACCTGCTGGCAAGGCAAGATTCGGGAGAATCCCCAGATATTCTACAGGTACATCAAGTGAAACAGCATAACCAGGAAAAAGGTAGGAACCATTAGTCACTTGCTAAGTTGCATCCAAATTAACTTAGTGGAAGGAGAGAGAAGGTCTGCTAGTAGAAGGCCGTTTGTTTGACTGGAGACCAGAGGGATCAATGCTGTGTCTCTTATTGTTTGTGATTCGGAGGTGCCAATGTTGGACTGGCTTGGACAAAGTTTAAAAAGTTACAGAGGACGAGATGATAGTTCAACAGGTTTATTTGGAGGCACGACCTTTCGAAGAGCATAGTCACGTGATGAAGAAGCAGCGCTGTGAAATCTAGTGCGTCTGAATAAAACTGTTAAATTATAACTTGGTTTCGTGCGATTTTTAACCTTATTATTTGTGGTATTAATAAATGATGCAGCTATGCATCTGGAGGGTGGTGGGGTTTGTGCGATGAGTCAGTTTGCGTTTGAAGCAAAGATTGGCCGTTTGGTTGGCAGTGAAAAGGAAAGCCTTATGATCCAGGAAAATTCAGATGCAGTGGTCAGACTGGCAGATCAATGGCAGATCGATTGTAAGACTGATAAATATGAGGTGGAAGAAGGAACCAGACGGGGAGGACGCAATTAATGGCAGTACACTGGGAAGCCCAGACGGTGCGTCTTCACACATCCCTGAATGCGATTAAATAAGTTAATGTTCAAGTTGAGAAAGCACAGGGGACCATAAACATAACCTTTGCTCATGGAGGCACAGATTATAAGAGCTATGTGGAACTTTGGTTCGGCCAAATGGAATACTGTGTGCAGTTCTGAGAGCCACATTACAGGAAGGATGTGATTGCACTGGAGGGGTGCGGAGGAAATGCATCAGGATGTTCCCTGGAATGGAGCAGATCAGGTCAGGTTGTTTACTCAGAGAAGTCTGAGCGTGGACGTAATTCAGAAGGATAGGGTTACCAGGGGCATGGGCAAGATTGATAGACTGCAGTTGTTCGGTTCAGTGAATGGGCCAAGAACAAGGGAGTACCCTTTCTAAGTGAAGGGTTTGAGGTTTAGTGAGGATTTGAGGATTGATTTTCACTCAGAGCGTATTGCGGTCAGGAATGCACTTCCTCAGAGGGCAGTTTGGCACAGGTAACCTCACAACCGTTAATAAGTCCATGGTATGGTTCTGACCCATAGCCATGCATGTTATGCATGGCTATGGGTCTCATATAGGAACTTGGAACTAATGTACGTGATGGCGTATTTATGACAGTACAGAGTCAATGCTTCCGTGATTGTATGGATTGGACGGTCAATCATTGAGCAGCATAACACAGGAATTGATGATTTTCTGAAGAATGTATTAACTAGGGTTATAAAAGTGAACCTGTTATAGCTTCTAAAGGAATGTCAATGGCAAATATAAGGGGAAAACATGTAGCTTCCTTACATATTGAAACCAGAGAATGGAGAATGGAAAGCAGTGAAAATGTAGAACGTGGAGAAAGTACTAAAGTGATGTCTTCACTGAAGAAAACAAAATGGAAAAGAAATCTTACCAGCAATACGAGGAAAGTTTTGTCTGGTGAGAAAAGGGGAATAGAATGAAATTATCAAATAAACATTTTAGATAAAGTATCGGGACTGAAATTAATGTGCATAGAAAAAGTGAACAAAGGGAAATATATCAAAACGGAATCATATTTGAGAGTGATTTTTGGCAAAATTATGGAGAAGCAATCAATGCAATATGGTTGGAGTTAGAAGAAGATTGATGATAATGTCCCAACGCTACCATACAAATTCCAATCTTATGGGACTGCGCCTAATATGTTGACATGGTTATTGAACGGGAAATCTGTCAGGAAGCTGTGAGAAGGAAATCAACAATGCTTTGTTCTTGCGTAACGCTTGGGTGATATAGCAGGAATCGGGGTTTGGATCCGAGCTATTCCCAATACACATCAAACGTTTGGTTGAGGGTATGAAATGCAATGTTTCCAAGTCTGCCGATGGCACTAAACCATGTCGGATTGTGAGTGGGTGAGCATTATGTAAAAATGCTCCAAGGTGATTGAGACAACTGGAGTGAATGTGCAAAGTTGTGGCAGATGGAGAACAATGCGGGTAGATGTGAATTTGTGCAACATGGTTGGAAAAAGAGAACGGCAGCTTACGATTTGGAAAGGGGTTGGTTGAAAAATATTGATCGATATAGGAACTTATGCTGCGTTTTTGTTTGCTTCTGTGCAGACCTCTGATATCCATGCAGGGCAGTGCGTTCTGAAGCCAGAAGCCAATACTGGAAATGGCATTAACAGACTGACCAGTGTACACAGACCACCAAGTGGGGAGCTGAGGCATTGAAAAGGATCTGGATTTTCAAGTACACCAGTCACTGAAAGCAATATTGCAGGAACAGAAAGCAGTTAGGAAGGTAAACAGTGTGTTGACAATCATTTTAGGGGGATTTGAGTCCTGGAGTAAGGGTGTCTTACTGCAGTTGGTACAGGGCCTTGGTGAGACCCCATCTCGAACATTGTGCAATATTGTATGAAATTTTGTCTCCTTAGCTAATAAATGACATACCTGACATTGAGAAAGAGGAATGAAGGATGGCCAGACTGATCTCTGGTATGACAGGCTTGCTGTGAGAAGAGAGTTGAGTAGACTAGACCTTCATTCCATATGATTTAGTAAAATGAGTGGAGATGTCAGTGAAATATATAAAACCCTGACAGGGTGAGACACATTGGAAGCAGGAATGAAATTTCCCCGGTTTGTAACCTCGAAAACAAGGGGCCACAGTATTAGGTAGAGACAGGCCGCTCTGCATTGAGATGAAAAGAAATGTCTGCACTCAGACACTGGTGAACCTGGGGAATCCTCTCCGAGATCAGGCCTTTGAAGCCAAGGTACTGAATATAAATAAGGATTTCAAGACACTAAAGTGATCGGGAGAGAGCAGGGGTATGGTGTGATGACAGAGGATCAGATATTATTTGAAGTTCTTCTCCATCAATGTGGTAGCTGTGTTCCTGTGCAACACCATGTTGTCGAAAATTGTGAATATTAATAATCGGGGCTGTGGGAAAAAGAGGGTAAGGGCGAATCGCCAGATTATCAGTAATAACCAAAAACTAAAGTTGTCCTATCAGACACACTTGCACAGCCTAAGTAAAGCTTTAGTCTATATTGTAATGAAACAGTGCAGTAAATGTAACAGTTTCCACTATAATGAATGACGACAGCACTACACCTTTCACAAAGCTCCTCACCAAAAAAATCGCGTGAGCTGACTGACCACGTGATGCCTATGGGGAATTCCACTTCGCACCAAGATTCTCTCCGGTTTGAAATAAAGATCCTTCTAAATGTAGACTACACTTCCCAGTTTCAGGCTCAGGTTCAAGGCTTGCAGAATAGACTGCATTTCTGTTTTAGCTGAACACACTGAGACCGCATTTTGCAGACAGAGGCTCCTGATGCTGGCAATTCCGGTTCAGCTCTTGCGAGACGTGGAATCACGTGAAAGAGTTGCGTTAAAAAACGAAAGTTGCACAACCAATCGTTTTGCATCCAAGTCGTGTTTAATAAACACGTGTTATTGGAGAACTGCATCTATGTTGAACGGAGAAACAAAATTGGTGGACCGAATGGACTACAGTAATTCTTACGTTACATATCCCGATGTTTAAACATACTAAGGGAGATGAACACTGTGTGTTGGAAAAATGCATTGAGGAGATTGTCTCCATGAGCTAGAACAGGGAAGGCTTAACGTGTCTAATGTCCTGCTCCTTTCCTGATCTTTCTGTGCAGTCCGTGGGAAAACTCTGTAACTGTTGTGACAAGCTCGTAAACATGTGGAAGATAGCATCTATATGGTCTAAACGACGGTGTTTCGCGTTCCCTTTTCCAAAACCAAGCTTTTTGCTGATGTTCTGTCCGGTTTTATCCTTTGAGACATCAGAGGAATTTGCTACATTTGAGTGTTTTGACTGGCCGCTTCAGAGATCATTGTCGAGTTTATCACATGTCCATCTGTCTGTAGACGCTTGTAGGCCGGACCAAGAAGCACGGGAGATTCACTTCCCGAAAGTGCATTGGGGAAGGAACAGATGTTTACAATGGACATTAGATTCAAGGTCACTGTTATTGACACCAGATTTTAAGTCTCGATATTTTGTTTATTGTTTTTAAATTCCACGAGCTGCCAGAGCATTATTCTGGACTGGATCAGTAATCCAACAGCATCATTTGCACAACAGCATCATCTCCACATGGGACCTATCGGAAACCACACTGAGCACATTATTTCTGTGCTGCTTGACAGCTCTGTCGAAAAGAACTCCCACCAACGTGACTACCGTGACGGGATGAGGGCGTGGTAAATTGTCCGACTGTCGGTATTCCCTTGTTATGGGACTGGATAGAGTTGAGTAACTTACCACGTGGCCAGGCAGATGTCAGAGTTGAAGGTGGAATGAAACAGCTTCCCCAGCGACACGGCATCTGGTGCAGCACAATCTTCATTCCTATTTCAGGAATAGTATCATAGTCCATTTTCTTTGTCCTATCTACTGTGGTCAGCGGTTTCTTCATGTCACGTGCAGCGAACAAATTAGTTGAAGACTGGCATCTGTGATTCTGTGGGCATCATGAGAAGTGTAAGGTGGATGATCAACTCAAAACTTCTGGCTGAGGATTGTGCAAATACTACATCCTTGTCTTTTACACTCATGTATAGGGTTGTTCCATTATTTAGGATGGGGATATTTGTGGAGTCCTCTCCTCCAGTAAGTTGTTTGATAATCCATCGACATGATTGAAATGTGGCAGGACTGCAGAGCTTCGACATTATCTGTTAGTCATGGGATAATTTCCCCCTCTCCATCAGATGGTAGTTCTGCTGTTTCGAATGTAAGCAGTCAAGTGAAGTAGCTTTAATGGGTTGTCATCAGGTTTAGATACACATGGTTCTGACTCTGGCACATTCAAACTTGTCACAGAACCATCATTCGGCTTGATGATAATGGTAGAGTGATGGATTATCCTGGGGGAAAAGTTGTGGATTGTGATTGAATGCAATTCTGCTGCGGCTGCTGCTGTGATCTACAGCATCGCATGATAACCCAGTGTGAGTTTCAATATCTGCAAATCAATTCTACTGACTTTCCCCAGTTCACACCGAGACCCATTCACCCATCAGCCCTGTACCCAGTGGCCTATTCTGATTGCTGATGTGCTAAAACTTCCAGTTTCATATTCCCATTCTGCTGAGGGTCTCTCCCTGATGTCAGGCCTCCAATATGCTACATTACTCAGATACTTCAACATATTAATCGGAATCATTTTCTTTCCCTGAATACTATCATTTGTGTTTGAATTGAATGTTTTTACCTCTGATTTTCTCCCTAACCATGATTAAGAGCTCTGTCGTGTCAGTGAGGCCAGCCTTGTGTCGTTTCAGAGCCAATGAACTTGTGCACATTGCGCTTTCATTCACTTCCGAATGTACGGCACTCTCTGCTTGATAGGGCGTTTGAGCAGTTTTGTCGCACGTCTTTGGAACTTGTTCAAAAACAGAAATTGCTGAAGAAACTAAGCAGGTCTGGCTGTATCGTAGAACATAGAACATAGAAGAATACAGCAGAGAACAGGCCCTTCAGCCCACGATGTTGTGCCGAACATTTGTCCGAGCTTAAGCACCTATCCATGTACCTATCCAATTGCCACTTAAAGGTCACCAATGATTCTGACTCTGCCACTCCGACAGGCAGCGCATTCCATGCCACTACTACTCTCTGGGTAAAGAAACTACCCCTGACATCCCCCCATACCTTCCACCCTTCACCGTAAATTTATGTCCCCTTATAACACTCTGTTGTACCCGGGGAAAAAGTCTCTGACTGTCTACTCTATCAATTCCCCTGATCGTCTTATAAACCTCGATCAAGTCACCCCTCATCCTTCGCCGTTCCAATGAGAAAAGGCCAAGCACTCTCAACCTATCCTCGTACGACCTATTCTCCATTCCAGGAAACATCCTTGTAAATCTACTCTGCACCTTCTTCAAAATTTCCACATCTTTACTAAAATGAGGCGACCAGAACTGCACACAGTACTCCAAATGTGGCCTTACCAAGGTCCTATAAGCTGCAACATCACCTCACGACTCTTGAATTCAATCCCTCTGCTAATGAACGCTAATACACCATAGGCTTCTTACAAGCTCTATCTACCTGAGTGCCAACTTTCAAAGATCTATAAACGTAGACCCAAAGATCCCTCTGCTCCTCCACCTTACAAATAACCCTACCGTTAAACCTGTATTCCGCATTCTTATTTGTCCTTCCGAAATGGACAACCTCACGCTTGACAGGGTTGAACTCCATCTGCCACTCCTCAGCCCACCTCTGCATCTTATCTCAGTCCCTTTGCAGCCGACAACAGCCCTTCTCACTATCCACAACTCCAACAATCTTCGATTCGTTGCAAATTTACAGGCACAGCCTTCGAATCCCTCTTCCAAGTCATTAATAAAAAATACAAACAGCAGAGGTCCCAGAACTGATCCCTGCGGAACTCCACTTGTAACTGGGCTCTATGCTGAATATTTACAAACTGCCACCACTCTCTGAATTCGACCGGTTAGCCAGTTCTCTATCCAACTGGCCAAACTTCCCGCTATCCCATGCCTCCTGACTTTCCACATAACCCTACTATGGGGAATATTATCAAATGCATTACTAAAATCTATGTACACTACATCCACTGCTCTACCCTCATCCACATGCTTGGTCACCTCCTCAAAGAATTCAATAAGACTTGTAAGGCAAGACCGACCCCTCACAAATCCGTACTGGATGTCCCTAATCAAGCAGTGTCTTTCCAGATACTCATAAATCCTATCCCTCAGAACCCTTTCCATTACTTTGCCTACCATCGAAGTAAGACTAACTGGCCTGTAATTCCCGGGGTTATCCCTATTCCTTTTTTTGAACAGGGGCACAATATTCACCACTCTCCAGTCCCCTGGCACCACACCCATTGACAGTGAAGATGAAAAGATCATTGACAACGGTTCTGCAATTTCCTTTCTTGCTTACCACATAATCCTAGGATATATCTCGTCAGGCCCGGGGGACTTGTCTATCCTCAAGTTTTTCAAAATGCCCAACACATCTTCCTTCCTAACAAGTATCTCCTCTCGCTTACCAGTCCTTTTCATACTCTCCTCTTCAACAGTACGGTCCCTTTCATTTGTAAATACTGAAGAAAAGTACTCATTCAAGACCTCTCCTATCTCTTCCGACTCAATACACATTCTCCCACTACTGTCCTTGATCGGACTTACCCTCGTTCTCGTCATTCTCATGTTTCGCACATACGCATAAAAGGCCTTGGGGTTATCCTTGATCCTACCCGCCTAAGATTTTTCATGCCCTCTCTTAGCTCTTCTAATCCCTTTCTTAAGCTCCCTCCTGTATCCCTCCAACGCTCTGTCTGGACCTTGTTTCCTCAACCTTATGTAAGCATCCTTCTTCCCCCTTACAAGACATTCAACCTCCCTCGTCAACCAAGGTTCCCTCACACGACCATTTCATTCCTGCCTGACAGGTACATACATATCAAGGACACGGCGTATCAGTTTTGTGAAAAAAATCCACATTTCAACGACATTCTTCCCTGACAGCCTATGCTCCCAATTTATGCTCCTCAGATCCTGTCTTGCAGCATCGTATTTACCCTTCCGCCAGTTGTAAATCCCTCCCTGTTGCAGGCACCTATCTCTCTCCATAACCAAGGTGAAAGTCACAGAATTGTGGTCACCATCACCAAAGTGTTCACCCACCAACAAGCCCATCACTTGTTCGTTACCAAGTATCAAATCCAATATGGCTTCCCCTCTGGTCGGACAATCTACATACTGAGTTAGAAAAGCTTCCTGGACACACTGCACAAACACCATCCCGTCCAATCTACTTAATCTGAAGTGCTTCCAATCAATATTTGTGAAGTTGAAATCGCCCATGTCTACTACCGTGTGGCTTCTGCACCTTTCCAAAATCTGTTTCCAAATCTGTTTCTCCACATCTCTGCTGCTATTGGGGGGCTTATAGTAAACACTCAACAAGGTGACTGCTCCTTTCCTATTTCTGACTTCAGCCCATACTACCTCCAAAGGCAGATCCCCCTCGAACTGCCTTTCTGCAGCCGTTATACCATCTCTAATTAGCAACGCCACCCCCCTCCTTTTTTTACCACCCCCCCAATCTTACTGAAACATCTGTAACCAGGAACCTCCAACAACCATTCCTGTCCCTCTTCTATCCACGTTCCCGTGATGGCCACAACATCGTGGTCCCAGGTACCAATCCACGCCTTAAGTTCACCCACCTGATTTCTCATACCCCTTGCGTTGAAGTATACACACTTGAGCCCATCTCTGTTTCTGCAACTATTCCCTGTTATTGTTACCTTTCCCACAGCCTCCATACATTCTTGGACATCCTGAAAATCAGCTAACCTACTTGCTGGACGACAACTCCGGATCCCATCCCCCTGCCAAATGAGTTTGAACCCGCCTGAAGAGTGCGAGCAAACCTGCCTCCCAGGACAATGGTGCCCTTCTGGTTCAGGTGCAACCCTTCCTGCTTGTACAGTTCCCACCTTCTCCAGAATGCAGTCAAATTATCAAAATACCTGAAGCCCTCCCTCCTACACCTTCCTTGCAGCCACGTGTTCAACTGCACTCTCTCCCTGTTCCTTGCCTCATGGTCACGTGGTACCAGCAACAAGCAAGAGATGACGACTCTCTCCGTCCTAGCTTTTAGCTTCCAGCCTAACTCCCTGAGCTCCTGAATGACCTCCTTACCCCTCTTACTACCTATGTCGTTGGTGCCAATCTGCACCACGACTTCTGGCTGCACACCCTCCCCCTTATGGATTCTGAATACATGGTCCAAGACGTCTCCGACCCTGGCACCCGGGAGGCAACAAACCATCCAAGAGTCTCGCCCATGTCCACAGAACCGCCTGTCTGTCCCTCTAACTATCGAGTCTCCTATAACTAGCGCTGTCCTCCTCTCCCCCTTTCCCTTCTGGGCCGCAGAGCCGGACCTCGTGCCAGAGACCCGGTCACTGCAGCTTACCCTTGCTAGACCGTCCCCCCAGCAGTATCCAAAGCGGTACACTTATTGTTGAGGGGAACGACTGCACTGCCTGCTTCCTCCCCATCACACCTGGACCTGTTCCCCAGCTACCTCTGTTCTCTGGCGTAAATATGTCCCTGTAGCTTCTATCACCCTCTCAGCCTCTCAACTTGTGGAGTGAAAGCTGAGTTCATTTTTCGGGTCCAGTGACGCTTCGACAAACCTTCCACTTTCTACAGCAATTCGTGCATTTTTATTTCCAGTGTCCAAAATTTTTTTGTTTCATTGAAAATTTATTCTCTGCCTATTCAGTTCTGGAGAAACTCAGCAGGTCTGTCAGCATCGGCAGAGACATAGCAACAGAGTTAGCGTCTCAAGTCCAGTGTGATACTTCTTTAGAATGGAAAAGGATTGCAAATTGGGCATTTTATCCCATTGCCAGAGGTTGTGGGGTAGGTGACAGGGAAAAGAGGTTGTGACAATAGAAAAATGTATTTTAGCAGTGGTGAACGAGAAGATGCTACAAAATGAGTTTAAATTAAGATGTGAATGGGGAGAGGGCTTCTTTCTATTGGGTGCAAGATAAAGAAGACACGATCACACAAGGTCATAGAGAGGCCAGGAGGGAGAATGTTGACCATTTGGTATTATACAGATCTGGCCAAAGATAGCGTTTCACTGTCGAGATCATCACGGCCGTCAGACAAAGGAATTCTCGTGCATGACGTCTTATTGGCACCAGTAAGATTTTCATGCTGCCTCAGTATTGTAACTTGGAGATAGAACAAATAACAGTATGAAGTTTGGGCTGAGTGCTGTTTACCAGTCGCTTTCAATATTGTTTAAAACTTGCAATGCTTATTTTAAATGCTTGTTCTTGACGTTCCTTTCAGATGGGGTGTAAGAGGTTGAGGGATGACATTATAGAAATTTGTAATATCATGGGAGGCATGGATTGGGTGAAAAGCCTCAGTCTTTTCCACAGGATAGGAAAATGAAATCATGGAGAACATAGGTTTGTGGTGTAAGAGGGAAGATTTAAAAGGGAAGAAGAGGGAACGTATTTTTACACAGAGGGTGATGTGATTATGGAATGAGTCGCCAAACGAAGACTGGCAGATGCAAGTACAGCTCCAATATTTAAAAAATATTTGGACAAACATATGAATGGGAACCGTTTTGAGGCATATGGGCCAAATGCAAGCAATGGGACTCGTTTAGCTTGGAAACTCGTGGGCGGCACAGTGGTTAGCACTGCTGCTTCACAGCGCCAGAGACCGGGTTCAATTCCCACCTCAGGCGACTGTCTTTGTCGAGTTTGCATTCTGCGTGGGTTTGCTCCGATTTTCTCCCACAGTCCAAAAATGTGCAGGATGGTGAATTGGCCATGCTAATTTGCCCTTAGTGTTAGGGGAATGGGTCTGGGCGGGTTGCGCTTCGACGGGTTGGTGTGGACTTATTGGGCCTGATTCCACACTGTAAGTAGTCCAACTTAGCCGGCATGGACAAGTTGGACCAAAGATTGTGGTTTTGCATATATGACTGTATGAATATAGAAAGCGACCGTAAGGGAAGAAAATATATGATGTAATCGAATTTTCAAGAAATATAAAAACGAGCAGAACGAGCTTTTCCATTTACATAGGAAGAGTTCATTAGGTGTGTGTGATCTTTGATGAAAAAGAAAGTCAGGAAAGTATATTGAGGACATTTGCAGGGTGTGACTGGGAAACTGGCGACAGGTAACAGACAGATAATTTACACTAGTATTTAACATATCACAGGTGAAGGTGCCTTAAATATTTCAATGGTATGAACAAAATGGTAATAAGTGGGAAGTTCTTGGATTGTCTGTAACAAAAAGAACAAGTCATTTCTCAAACAGATAAGACCAAGGTTGAACAGGCCATCAGCAATTCATAGCTGGTTTTAAAATAAGTGGTCACAGAGTGGCTAGTGGCTCTGTGTGAAATATTCCATAACTCTCTGGATTAAAGGAATGTTCCAGTGAAATTGGAGACCCTCCAATGTGGCGCCTGCCTTCAAGAAACGAGCGAGACTGAAAGCAGGAACCATTTAGCCACACCATAATTCCAGAAAATCAGTGAGAGTCTGTCGTAAGGAAGGGACTGCAGGGCATTTAGAAAAGCTTTACACCGAGTGAGCAATGTCTTGTTAAAGGCGAACTATATTTTGCCTGTAAAATCATGCAAAGTTTTTCTGGAGGTCCATGAGAATGTAACAAGCTGCCTTGAAAAAGGGGGACTGGTAGACATGAGGCTTTCCAGAGATTTTCCACAAGGTATCACAAAATAAAGGTTGTTACACAAGACAAAAGCTCATAGTATGACAGACAATATATAAGCATGGTATAACAATTGTTAAACACATAGACATCGGAGAGACAGGATTCATCGACCTTTATGAAAATTGTATCTACTGGAGTACCACAAATATCAGTCGGATGGCAAGAGCTACTTACAATTCATACTGTTAGTCTGACAGCGGGAGTTAAGTTCAATATACATCCGAGTTTGTGGATGACACTGAGAACCAAAAGGCAGGCTATTATTCAATGGGGAGGACTCCCAAAAAAGGAGCACTACAACGGATTGGAGTGTTCCTGTATAAAAAGAACATAACGCCCGCATGCTGCTGCAGAAATGTTGGTTAATTATACTGTTTCCTGGGATGAAAGTATTGAATTATTGAATAAATCAAAAATGCTGAGGCAATTATTCATTGTGGTTTAAATGAATGAGGATGACATTACTGAAACAGTCAAGATACACAGGGGAAATTGCAAGGTAGATGTAAAGAATGTGGTTCCACACCTGTGCAGAGTCTCGAACTCAAGGATGTATCTACAGAATAAGGAATATCGATTTCAAACTGAGATGTTAAAAATTGTCATCTTTCAGAAGGTAGTGAATAGCTGGAATTCCCTAGCACAGAGAATTGTGGAGGATGGGTCACTGAATGTATTTACAGATGGGGTGGATTGGTTTTTGACATATCAGCGAGTTGAGGGATACAAGGGTTTAGGAGGAAAGTGGAGTTGAGCCGTGGTTCTAGATCAACATTTCCTTATTGAGTGACAGTGCAGGCTTGAGGGGCCGGATAACCCGCTCCAGTTCCTATTTCTTACGTCCTCATGTTATGCTTTTGGAAAGCAACTGGTTATTTTCCAGGAAGTCATGATGTAAAATGTTGCATTCAGGGAGAGCATAGGATTTGTCAGAGTTGACCTTGTGTGGGATATGGAGGCACTATTCACAGCGAATGTGGGTCTGGAACATGACCCATATCTGGAGCATAGGTTACACAGAGGGGAAGCCTGGAAAGAGGGACTGGGGATGGGGGTCACTTCCTGACACAGCCTGCATTTTCCAAGTGCACTTCTGAAACCGCATCTAACCATTGGAATGACCTCAATCTGCCCCTATGTAGCAGGTCCGAAGGGCTGAATAGAACATCAGAACACAGGGTTGAGGGACACGAGTGGGCCATTCGGCCCTTTGATACTATTCCACCAATAAATAAGGTTACTGGTCATCTCATTGTGGTCCCAGCTGCACTTTTCTCTCCATGCACCATTATCCCTGATTCACCTGTCTATGGACAATCAGACGATGCCAGCATTGATGTAATATAAAGATTCAGCCATCCCAAATTTCTGGGAAAGAGAAATCCAACTTGAATGAATTGCCACTTTGTGAATTTCTCCTCATTGACTGATGTTGGAGGGTGTCACTGTTTCCTTTTCTAGTCTTACTCCTCCACTGTTCGCATCAGATTTTAAATGTAACCCGTATGGTGATATGGCCAATGATAAAGTTCTCAGACTGCGTCATGTTCAGTTATCAGAACAAGCCAGACATATTTCATTAAGGGGGGAAAATGAGGACTGCAGATGCTGGAGATCAGAGCTGAAAATGTGATGCTGGAAAGGCGCAGCAGGTCAGGCAGCATCTTGAGCCCACACCTCCCCCCTTACTTCCCTCAAAGGCCATAAGGTATCCTTCCATATCCACCACAAATCCACCTGCACCTCCACACACATCATTTACTGCAAACACTGCACGCGATGTGGCCTCCTCGATATTGGGGAAACAGGCCGCCGACTTGCAGAACGTTTCAGAGAACACCTCTGGGACACCCAGACCAACCAACCCAACCACCCCGTGGCTCAACACTTCAACTCCCCCTCCCAGTCCACCAAGGACATGCAGGTCCTTGACTCCTCCATCGCCAGACCATAGCAACACGACGGTTGGAGGAAGAGCGACTGATCTTCCGCCGAGGAACCCTCCAACCACAAGGGATGAACTCAGATTTCTCCAGTTTCCTCATTTCCTGTCCCCCACCTTGTCTCAGTCAAATCCCTCGAACTCAGTACCGCCTTCCTAACCTGCAATCTTCTTCCTGACATCTCCGCCCCCAACCCCACTCTGGCCTATCACCCACACCTTGACCTCCTTCCACCTATCGCTTTTTCAACGCTCCTCCCCCAAGTCCCTACTTCCTACCTTTTATCTTAGCCTGCTGGACACACGTTCCTCATTCCTGAAGAAGGGCTCATGCACGAAACGTCGATTCTCCTACTCCTTGGATGCTGCCTGACCTGCTGCACATTTCCAGCAACACATTTTCAGACATATTTCATTAGTCAGCCACAAGTAACTAATAGAACTAATGCAGGAGCATGGTGGATCTGAGATTAGCACTGCTGCCTCCTATCACTAAGTAGCTGGTTTCAATTACAAACTCAGGTGACCCTCTATGTGGAGTTTGAACATTCTCCACGTATCTGTGTTGGTTCCCTCCCAATGCTCCAGTTTCCTCGAAGAGTACAAAGATGTGCTGCTTAGAGTGGCTTGGACATAATTGATTGCCCATTGTTGAGACAGCGTCCCCTTTATGGTAACCTCATAAAGTGTGGGAAATTGAATCTGCGCTGCTCGCCTCCATCTGCACCATAAACCAGCAGAAAACTGGGTGGGAGACTGTGTGACTGTTACAGACAAAAACAGTTACACACAAAGGGCAAGAGGAACTTTCATAACAAGGAAAAAGGTACAATTCAGATAATGGTCAACATAACGGCTGAGAATAAAAACGTTCGTTGCGAGAAATTGTATCTTAAAATGACACAAGTGTTTAGAAGCTGTCTTTGGCTGAATACAATAAGATGAGACAAGTGAAATAACCAGAATCACAAATTATGATTAGATATCCATAACAATAAAATAAGTGCATATTTTTGACTGGTCTGTGTAAATTGTGCTTACCATAACATAGAAGTATAAAGCTGATGGAGTACATTAATTGGAGAGTCCGTCCCCGTGGGAAATGTCCTCGAACAGGCACTTTAGGAAAACCGAAGTGTTGCCTGTTCAGTGACAGAAGCCCAGGGGGTTGAATGACTGAAAATTTATGTAAATGGAACTGCGAAAAGCATCAGATCAGCCACGATCTTATTAAATGCTAGAGCACATTTGAAGGGCTGAATGGCGTCATGATGGATTTGAACTGTATGTGATTTGAGAAACGTGCATCTCTACTCCTTCCCCTTACGTGTTACCTACTGAGACATTGACATTTTACTGAAAATGGGAATTATTTGGAACATTATCTTGAGAATGCCATATTCGGCACTCTCCAGAATGCTCTATCAACATGTGGCAGTATTGCAAAGGCAACAGAGAGAGAGAGAGAGAGAGAGAGAGAGAGAGAGAGAGAGAGAGAGAGAGAGAGAGGAAAGTTGTTGCTTGCAGGAGTAAGAGTGTTGGAGCATGAGCATTGTTCGGCGGTAGGTGCTACAACAGATATACAGTGAGGGTGAGGGAGAAGACGGTGAATCTTATCTGGACAGAGCAGGGAAGGTTATTGATGCTTGTCCTGTTTTGCTGGACCGTTATTCAGACCGCAGATACTGCACTGAGCTGGGTGGTGAGCTCAGATTATGCTCGGTGGGTCTGGTGGTGTAGCCCCTCTGGGAAGAGAATGGTCCCCTCTGTAATAATCCATCCACCAGTACCTCCATGCCCCTGTCGACTAACTGTCGTGTAATTGCCCCTCATCTGCCATGCTCGGGGTAAACTGTGCAGGGCAGCTCCAAATTGAGAACGCTCAACTGTGTGCCCATTGGCCTTTCAAAGACGGCACGAGTGTCAGTGATCACGGAATATCTAGGGGCATCCGGGCCTGAGTAAGTACCTTCAGCCATGATGGCTGGGAGAATCGGGCTGGCATTGAAGGAGAGCGACACCATGGGGACGGATGGGTAGTTAATGAGGTGAGTTCAATAAGATGGCATCAGGAAACTATCTCAGCCTCGTAAATACAATCACTTTGTTACACTGAACCGAAATGTCACTGAGACAAATTATTATTAGATTTAGCTCAATGAGTCAAAGACTCTGCTGAGCCCACTCCCAGTTACAAAACTGCAGAAAAAATGCTCAGCCATTACTTTCCATTATGAGAAAATACACCAGCATCCCCTTCATCCAGCATTCCTGGGAATATTGGCTCATGTTGCAGGATGCTGTCAAAAAAATTCGTCATTTCAGTATTCTGAAACCTGTGATCTTGAATGAATTCTTTTTTCAATCTCCCTTTCTCTTTTTTCCCAAACTCCTTTTGTTTGTTGGTACTTAAACTGATTCCCCCCGCCATCTCCCTCTGGCAGGGATGAGGGAATAGAGAATATTGGCTATGGAATAAGGACTCTGTATCAGATTGATAATGTAACTGGACGGGTAATTCAGAGGCACATTTAATGACTCCAAATATAATGTTCAAAATCCTACCACAGCCGATAAATTTGTAATGAAACCAAATTTCACTCATGGAAAACAGAAACTATCAAGATTTATTTTTATTTTCCACTGATAGCCTTTGGTAAAGAAACTTAACAGTATTGCCCAGTCTGGACGAAGTGTGTGATTGGCTCTATATTGTCTTGACAAAGTACTTCACAGTCAAGGGCAATTAGTGATGGACAACAAATGCTGCCCGTGCCATTGATGCTGACATTCCAGTGAAACAACAGTATTAAATGTGAAACAAACCAAGGAACTTTGGATGCTGGAGATTTGAAATAAATCTCTCTCGCGTCTGAAAGTGTTGGAGAATCTCAACAGGTATGGCAGGCTCTGTGAGGAGAAACACAAATAACATTTAGAGTCCACTCACCCTGTTTCACAACAGAAAGCAACTGGGAAATAATTTTATTTATCCTGGATGGTTGAGTTGGAGGGAGAGGTGGAGGCAAGGTTTGAATTGAATGGATGGAGAAATGGCCAGAAAGAGAGAGAAAAAAGGAAGAGTTTGCAAAGGTGTTGCTGATGATGAACTGAAAGGAAAATAAAATGGACACGTTATTCTCACATTTCTCTTTTCCCATATACCTGAATATCACGCCCATTTACTTATATCCCTGTTTAAAGTGAGTTTTGTTCCCACTAACTCTCTTCTCTGAGTGTGGTGATCAACTCTATTGGCAATACTTTTGCTGCCCTTATAGTTGCTGAGATACAGAGAAACGTAATGTTATATTATCAACTGCTTATTTGAAGAGAGGAACTGTCACTGTGGTACTGTGCCGATATGTAACGGCTTTCTCAGTCAGGAAGAGAAATTGTAGAGAGGGAGGCATTTTCAACACTGGAAGGGTGCACTGTGTTGGTGGGGAACTGACTTGCTCCTGGTTTTGAAAAGTCAGTGGAGTTTCTGAGAATGGTGTTCTCAGGTTTTTATTGATAGCTGTTGTGTTCGTTCAGGGAGACCCGAGGTTATGGTGACTCTACTCTGGACACTGCATTTACAGAGTGTCTGAGTCCATGGTAAACAAATGGAGCTGAGACTGCACAGAAGGGAAGCTCTGTAAATGTGTAGTGCACTGCACATTCCTCCCTGGGATTTCCAGGAACATTTGTCTAATCTGGACCCATTCTGAGTGTAAAGTGTGAAAGCAGTTTGTTTAAAATATGAGGTGGTCACTGAGCTGTGACCCACCTTGAGTATAACCTGCAACTTCACAGCAGGCTCAGGACGCTGACACTCACCATGACGTGAACTGATTGATTCTGGAACTTCTCAGGCAGGAGTGGGTGACATATCGATCATCTCTGGAGTGCAGTCCTCCGATGCATTTACTGTCTGATAGAAGCCAGCTTACTGCTGAGAGGAATGGATTGGTTCTGGATCCACACAGGAAACTACAGAAACAAGCTACGAAACAGAATGGCTGGTGTGAAAGATGAATACAGGAATTTAGAATTAATAAAAAGTATGTCTTTGAAAAACTCATTGAACTCAAGGTTTGTAAGGTGATGCATCTAATGAACTGCTTCCAAGAGTGTTAAGGAGGTGGCAACAGAGCTAGTAAAAGAATGATTGATTATTCTTCAAAGCTGCTTAGGTTCTGGAATGGATCTCACGAACTCGAAAGCAGCTATCGTGAAACTAAATATTTAAAACAGGACGGAGAGAGAAAACAGAAAACTAGATACTGGATAGGTTGATATCAGCTTTCAGAAAAACGTCGTGACCATTTATAAGGAATGTGACAACTAGAAACTTGGCGAACACTGATATGATTATGTAAATTTGGCCTGGATTCAGGAAAGGGAAATTATCTTTGATAAACGTGCTGGGGTTTGTGGAGATTTTCCGTTGTGATATCGACAATTGAGAACCAATGGGAATGGAGTACTTGAATGTTCAGCAGACGTTTGACATGGTTGAATACAGGTGGGTGGAGAATGATTGAGTTCATGGGTAGTTAGGGTTGGATTATACCTCATGGATTAAAATTTGAGAAATGGAGATACGAGAGGAGTAGTGTTTTTCTCTGGATTGAAGGCTTATTAGATGTCAGATGGATCCCTGTTTGGGCAATAGCTGTTCACAAGGTATAAAAATGATTCAAATGGGAACAACAAATGTCATCATTTACATTTATATTTATTAAATGGTGAGAGATTGGGAAGTGCTGTTGTTGAAAAGGATCTCGATGTCATTGGTCATAAATCACGAACAGAATATTTACGGGCAGGAAGTAAATTATATGTGGCTTTTCATGCAAAATGATTGAAGTACAAGAGTTAGTATATCTTTCCCAATGGTAGTATTTTGTTGAGAGAGTATTTGGTGCATTGTGTACAGGTTTAGTCTGCTTTTTAAATAATGATCTCTTTGTCACCGAGAGAGTACAAAGCAGTTTCACCAGACTAAACACTGGCATGATGGTACCATGAGGAGAGAGACCAATAACTATGTGTTTAATCTGTAGCACTGTGAGTGAATAAGACGTTGAAACTTGATAGGGATGGACGGACATTCATAATGTCCCAAACAGGTGGATAGGGTAAAAGTTCCATTGGATGTTTAATTCCCAACGGTTTACATGCATCTGCAGAGCCCCCATGTCGATTGACAGAGAGGTACAGGCTCTGAATGAACTTTGAACACTAAAATGCACAGTTTCCGAGTGACAACACATTGATTGCCACTTTGTACACAATCCTGTCAGCAGCCACAATAACTTAATTCTGAAAGAGTTAGTCATTCCGCACCATCTTATGACCTCCATGGAGACCATGAGTCTGCCTTCTTGGAGTTGGAAGACAACTTGGAGAATGGCTAAAAATATTGGCTTCATTCGGACTGCCAGAAAAGCATGTTAAAGTAACACTTACGTACTATGAATAGTTAAGCCATGTGGATCAATTTGGAGCAGTCTATCTGTGCAGACCCTGCTCCATTTGTTTGTGATGTTGGAGCATCTCTGACACGTTCCTATTCCTGTGTTAGTGACTTTAGAAGCTAAATGACCTCTTCCCGTTTCTTTGTAATTGATTCTCGGTGTGAAATGGTCTCTTTCTGATCACGTGTAAGTGACTTGTGGGAGTGAGCCGATTCCTTCTCTTCCTGTGTAACAGGCAGGAGGGACTAAATAAGCTATCATACATCTTGCCGAGCAGTTTTGATGGGCTGAAAGACATACTCATATTCTTGTGAACCCGGATTGTGGTGCTGAATGAGCTCCTCGTTTTACTAAGGAAATGTGTAGTGCTGTTATATGAATGTTACCCAGACTTTAACAGCACCATGTTGGATGTTGTCCAGGTCTTGTTGCACATGAACACAGATTGTTTCAGGAGCTGAAGGGGGGACAACTTGTTCTGAACATTCTGTCAACTTTAGTGAATATCCCCACTTCTGCTCATGTTGGACGCAATTGGCTGAATGGCCTCCTTCCACACTGTAGGGATTGTTTGATGATAAATTGGAGATGCCTGGGCTGAGGAAGCTACGCGGAGGATCTTTTGCAATGGTGTTCCACGGCAGAGATAATTAATGCCCACCGATGATAAACATCTTCCCCTGTGCTGGGAATGACTTCAAACCGCAGAGAGATCACAATCGAATCACATTACCTGCGCTTTTTCTCAGGCTCCTTGATGTCTTCCTCAGTCTAATACTGAATTTGTATATCTTACATTATTTTTCTCTTCCCAGTTTATGGCACCCAATGTTGGACAGGGCATTTGAGCAGCTTTGACACACGTCTATGAAACTTTTCTTAAACTGGAATTGCTGGAGAATCTCAGCAGTTCTGGCTGCATCTGTGGGGACAGAGAAACAGAGAGAATGCTTCAAGTCCAGCATGACCCCTGTTCAGAACTGAAAAGGACGTTTTAATCATTTGGCAATCGTGGACGACTGATAATGGGAAACAGAGCACATGGAGGTGCAACGCCACAGAGAAGGGGCTTTTGATTGTATAAAAGAGAAGCAGAGGTAAAATGGGCGTAACATAAAGTTGAATGGGAGAACTGGGTTGTCTCTATTGAGTGTAAGATAAACAAGACACAGAAAAAAATATTGAGTGAGAGCAGAAGCGTGGAGCTGGGACAGTCAGAGGTGACGGCCCTGTCCACCGGAGTTAGGGGATTTCTGGTTTGAAGGAAAATGAGGTCACATTAGAGGTCATTCACAGCATTGTGACATCATCAAACAGAAATAACAGAGATGGAGATACTGGGAGAATAGAGTCAGCCTCTGTTGATCATGTGTTAAACCACATGCAAAAGCTCCCCCTGGAGGATTGAAAAGAACCCGATGTCTAAATTGAGGATTTCTACCTCACATCTGATCTGAAGCATGATGTGCATATAGACCCGGAGGAAGATCAGTCGGTATACATGGGCAGATATTCAAGCAAATATCCCATAATGCTCAGCAATTATTGTTGCCATTCGAAAACAAGGACTCGATAAGAAGATGAAACATCCATGTTTGACAAAGGCTGCCAAGGACGCTATTGATTAGAGTTAGTGTCGGGCCAGATTTAGGCAATTTATTTCAGGGACATAAGCAGATGCTGGGCATGAACGTCAGCTGTGGTTTCTGAATTATCCCCAGAAAACCCCTGCCATTGCTGCTCCATCCTCTTCCCTGCACGTATCCCCTCCCTGAAACTAGGTTCTCCCTCTCAAATTACAGAGCACATTATCTCAGATTTTGGTCCCCACTCACTTCTTCTGAAGCTTTTTGATCCAGTCTACCTCCCGTGCACAAGCATCAAGCTGCGTTTTGTGCTGCCACTTTGTCTCTGGTCTCAGTGTGGCTCGGTATCTCGATTCATGTTGTTTTACACTTCCCACTCACATCTCACTACGAAATGTTTCCTTCTTGCAGTAAATCCTATTGTCTCCCCCTTTGCACTGAGTTCACACCTTGATCCAAATTTCAAAAAGTATACTCAGCCATCACTTCCCTCCTCTAAAGGTAACGGCACGCTGACCATATGGTATAAGAATTCCTTTTCTTACATGGATCTGGCCAGAGGTCCGTTTTCACTGTAGAGATAATCACCCCACTTTAGACAAAGGAATTCAGGTGTTTGCCTTCTTATTGGCACGAGTAAGCGTTTCATCCTGCCTTAGCGTTGTAACGTGGAGAAAAGCAAATCACAGTATGACGTTTGGGCTGAATGTTATTTACAGCTACAATATTGTTTCAAATTTGCAGTGCTTATCTTTAAATGGTTGTTTTTGAAGCTAGCATCAGATGGAGTGTAGGAGGCTGAGGGGTGATATTCTAGAAGTTTATCACATCATGGGAGGCATGGACAGGAAGAATAGCCAAGGTCGTTTCCACAGGATAGGAGAGTCCTTAGAGGACGTAGCTTTAAGGTGAAAGGGGGAAAGATTTAAAAGGGACGAAGGGGCAATGTTTTCACACAGAGAATGGTGTGTGTCTGGAATGAGCTGCCAGAGGAAGTATGGTAGATGCAAGTACAGCCACAATATTTAAATGACATTTGGACAAGCATATGAATGAGACACGTTCAGAAGCATATGGGACACATGCAATCAGATGGGACAAGTTGAGTTTTGAAAACCTGGTCAGCATGGGCAAATTGGACCAAAGGGTCTGTTTGTGCACGATATGATTGTGTGAATCTGGAATGCCAGGAAAAGGGGAAAAAAAGATATGATGTAAGCAAATTGGCAAGAAACATAAAAACAAGCAGCACAAGATTTTTTGTGTATTTAAAGAAAATTCAAGGTGAATGTCTGAGCTTTGGTAGAAATCAAGTCAGGAAAGTATATTGTAGACGTTTGGAGGGTGTGCCTAGAGGGAACAGACAGATAATTCGCACCCGTACTTTATAACATTCCTCACAGGAGAAGGCACTGTAAGTATTTCAATGATACAATCGAAATGGTTTTTGGAGGGAAGTTCTTGAAATGTGTCTAACAAAAGGAACTTTTTTAAAATAAACAAATAAGAGTAAGGGTAGGCAGTTCAGTAGTAATTGACAGTTGGTTTTAAAAGCAGCGGTTACAGAATGACTGGTGGCACTGAGTGAAATATTCCATAATTCTCTGGAGTGTTCCAGCGAAACTGGAAAAACCTCTAATGTGGCGCCTGTCTTCAAGAAAGGAGCGAGACTGAAACCAGGAACCATTCAGCCTAACCATTATTGCTGGGAGTGTGCTAGAGTCTGTTACTAAGGAAGGAAGTGGAGAGCATTTAGAAAAGCTTCACGCAGAGTCAGCATGGTTTATGAAAGGGGATCTCTATTTAGCCTGTAAAATCATGCAGTCTTTCTGGAGATTCCTGAGAATGTAACAAGCGGATGTGGTATAGGGGAACTGGTAGACAAGAGGATTTTCAGAGATTTTTCACAAGGTATCACAAAATAAAAATTGCTACATAAGGCATAAACTTCTAGTATGACAGATTATGTATTAGCATGGGATGGCGGTTGGTTAACACAGAAATTGGAGTGTTAGGGTTAATGGATCTTCCTGATAAAATATATCTGCTGGAGTATCACAAGTATTAGACCAATAGTGAGATTAATTCACCGTCTATACCGAAAGCCTGACAGCGGGAGCTAAGTGCAGTATACAACCGAGTTTGAGGCTGACACTGAGAACCAAAAAGCAGACTGCTATATCATGGAGAGGACTCCTACAAAAGGATCAGTGCAAAGGGTTGGGACTGTTCTTTTCTATGAAATATAATGTCAGCATGCTGATGCAGCAAGTAACTCGGCTGGATTGTAGGCGGGCTCCTGGAATGAAAGGGTTGAAATATTGAGTTCATCGAAGATGGAGAGGCGATTATTCCTTGTGGTTGAAAAGAATGTGGGTGATATTACTGAAATGTACAAACTACAGAGGGGGCTTGAAAAGGTAGATTTCGCAAATATGGATCCATTTCAGGGCAGAGTCTCAAACT
Organism: Chiloscyllium punctatum; assembly: GCF_047496795.1. Lineage (NCBI taxonomy): Eukaryota > Metazoa > Chordata > Chondrichthyes > Orectolobiformes > Hemiscylliidae > Chiloscyllium > Chiloscyllium punctatum. Next base: position 4,236,019 of record NC_092762.1, read on the forward strand.
CAGGGATGTAGATACAGAGTGATGGATATCGATTTCAAACTGAAATGAAAAGTAATGTCTTATTTCAGAAGGTGCTGAATATCCGGAATTCCCTAACCCAGAGATTGTGGAGTCTGGGACACTGAATGTATTTAACGACGGGGTGGATTAGATTTTGACATATCACCGAGTTGAGGGATATAAGGGGTTAGCAGGAAGGTGGAGTCGAGCCATGGATTCGATCAACCTTGTACTTATTGAATGATAGTGCAGGCTGGAGGGGCCGAATATCCCGCTCCTATTTCTATTTCTTACGTTCTAATGTTATGCTTTTGGAAAGTAATTGGATATTTTCTCGGAAGTCGTGTTGTACAATGCTGTATTCTAGAAGAGCAGAGGACTTGCTTGAGCTAACCCTGGATGCTGATAGAGGGCTGCATTCACAGCGAATCTGGATCTGAAACATGACCCACCTCTGGAGTAGCAGTTGCGGTTGGGGAATCCTTGAAAGAAGGATTGGAGGTGGAGGTCAATTCCTGATTCAGCCTGGATTTTCCAAGTACATTTTTGAAAACTACACCTAGCCATCGGATTGACCTCGATCTGCCCCTATGTAGCAGGTCAGAAGGAACATCAGAACATAGGGCTGAGGGACACGAGTGGGCCATTCGGCCCTTTGACACGACTGCATCAGTAAATAAGGTCATGGCTCATCTCATTGTGGTCCCAGCTGCAATTTTCTCTCCATGCACCATTATCCTTGATTCACCTGTCTATGGAAAATCAGATAAATTCAACCTCAATATAGTGTAAAGATTCAGTCATCTCAAACTTCTGGGAAAGAGAATTCCCAAATGAATGAAATGCCACTTTGTGAATTTTTCCTCACTCTGGTTCTGACTGTTTTTGGAAAGTGTCACTGTTCCCTTTTCTCGTCTTACTCCTCCACTGTTCACAGCAGATTTTAAATGTAACCAGGTTAGTGATATGGTCGATGTTAAAGATCTCAGACAGAGTCAGGTTCAGTGCTAGGAACAAATCAGGCAGATTTCTTTAGTTAGTCACAAGTAACTAATAGCAATAATAGAGGACCATGGTCGATCTGTGATTAGCACTGCTACCTCCTAACACCAAGGAACTGGGTTCAATTTCAACCTCGGGCGATCCTCTACGTGAAGTTTGAACATTCTCCACGTGTCAGTGTGGGTTTCCTCCCAGTGCACCAGTTTCCTCCCAGAGTACAAAAATGTGCAGCTTGGAGTAGATTGGCCATGCTAAATTGCCATAGTGCCCAGGGATGTGTATGTTAGATGGGTTAGTCATGCGAAATGCAGGGTTACATGGATAGGGTAGGGGTCAGTCCTGAGTGGGATGCTGTTCAGTTTGTCAGTGTGGATTTGATGGATATAATATCCTGCTTCCACACCGTCGAGGTTCTATGATAATGACAACAAGTATGGACCATAAAAACACCCAGTGGGTGTCTACCTGATCCACTCTGCTGAAGGTCTTGTATGTTTCAATAAGATCACTCTCCTTCTATGAGTAACCTGTTAGAGCCTCCATAATATAAGGCCTTCATCCCTGGGATACATGAAGCGAAATATCTCTGAACTGCTTCCAATTTAATTATATCCATTCTCAGATAAGGAGACAAAAGTAACCTCACAAGCCAGGTGAGGCTAATCTTTGTTTTCTCAGTGTTTTGTGTCTTTGGAACTCACTTCCCCTTGATAACATGCTCCAATAGCTGTGTGCTCTCCTCCTTCTGCTCCTGAGTAACATGTCCCAATAGCTGTGTGCTGTCCTCCTGCTGCCCCTGAGTAACATAGTACAATAGCAGTGTGCTCTCTTCCTGGTGCTCCTGAGTAACGGGCTCCAGTGGCTGTGTGTTGCCGTCCTGCTGGCCCGGAGTAACAGGCTCCAATATCTGTGTGCTCTCCAGCTGTTCCTGGGTGACAGGCTACACTACCTGTGTGTTCTCCTGCGGCCGGTGGGTAACAGGTTCTAATAGATGTGTGCTCCCCTCCTGCTACTCCTGAGTAACAGGCCCCAGTAACGGCGTGTTCTCCTACTGCTGCTGCAGAGTATGAGGCTCCAATAGCTGTTTGCTGTCCTCCTCCTCCTGCTCCTGAGAAAAAGACTCCAACAGCTCTGTGCTCTCCTCCTGATGCCCCTGAGAATCAGGGTCCAGGAGCTGTGTGCTCTCGTCCTCTTGATCCTCAGTAACAGGCTCCAATAGCTTAATGCTCTCCTCCGGCTACATCTGAGTAACAGGCTCCAAACCTGTAGTGCTCTCAAACTGCTCCTCAGTAAGCAGGCTTCAATAGCTGTGTGTTCTATTTGTGCTGCTCCTGGGTAACAGGCTGCAATAGCTGCGTGCTCTATCCTGCTGTTCCTGAGCAACAATCTCAAATAGCTGAGTGCTCTCTTCCTGCTGCTGCTGAGAAAGTGGCTCCAATAGCCATGTGCTCTCCTCCTGTTCATGAGTCACAGGATACACTACATGTCTGTTCTCCTCTTGCCCCTGTGTAATATGCTCCAATAGTTGTGTGCTCTCCTCTTGCTGACCCGGGGTAACAGACGACACTACCTGTGTGTTCTTCTCCGTCACCTGAGTAACTTGGCTCCAAACGCTGTGTGCTGTACTCCTGCTGCCCCTGATTAACCGTTTGCAATATCTGAGTGCTCTCCAACTGCTCCTGAGTGAGAGGCTACACTATCTGTTTGTTTTCCTGCTGCAGAGTAATAGGGTCCAATAGCTGCTGCTCTCTGCCTGCTGCTTCTGAGTAACAGGCTCCAATAGCTCTGTGCTCTCCTCCTGCTACCCCTGAGTAACAGGCTCCAATAGCTGTGTGTTCTTCTGCTGATCCTGAGTAACAGGGCCAATAGCTGTGTGCTCTCCTCCAGCTGCTTCGAGTCACAGGCTCCAATATCTGTATGCTGCCGTCCTGCTGCCCCGGTGTAACAGGCGCCAATACCTGTGTGCTCTCCAACTGTTTCTGAGTAACAGGCTATACTACCTGTGTCTTCTTCTGCTGCAGCTGGGAAACAGTTTCTAATAGCTGTGTGCTCCCCTCCTACTGCTCTTGAGCAACAGGCCCCCCGACCTGTGTGTTTTCCTCCTGCTCCTGCGTAACATGGCTCCAAACGCTGTGTGCTGTCCTACTGCTGTCCCCAAGTGACAGGTTCCAATACCCATGTGCTCTACTCCTGATCCTGAGTAACATGCTACACTACCTGTGTTCCCTCTTTCTGCGACCCCTATGTCATAGGCTCTGATACCTATGTGCTCTCCTCCTGTTGCCACTGAGTAACGGACGACACTGCCTGCATGTTCACCTCCGGAACCTGAGTAACGTGGCTGCAAAAACTGTGTGATGTTCTCCTGCTGGCGCTGATTAAGAGGTTCCAATGCCTGTGTCCTCTCCAACTGCTCGTGAATAAGGGCCTGCACTACCTGTGCGTTTTCCTGCTGCCCCTGGTTAATCAACTCTAATAGCTATTTTCCCTCCACCTGCTGCACCTGAGTAACAGGCTCCAATAGCTGTGTGCCCTCCTTCTGCCACTGAGTAACAGGCTCCAGTAGCTGTGTGCTTTCCACCGGCTGCTCCTGTGTAACAGGCACGAAAAGCTGTGTGCTCGACTACTACTGCTCATGAGTAACAGGCTCCGATACCTCCATGCTCTCCTGTTGTCCCTGTGTAAAAGACTCGAATAGCTGTGTGCTCTCCTCCTACAGTTCCTGAGTAACAGGCCCCGATACCTGTATGCTCTCCTGCTGTTGCCCCTGGGTAACAGGGTCCAATAGCTGTGTGCTTCCCTCCTGCTCCTAAGTACAGGCTCCAATAACTGTTTGGTCTCCTCCTCCTCCTGCTCCGGAGAAACAGACTCCAACAGCTCTGTGCTCTCCTCTGATGCCCCTGAGAAACAGGCTCCAGTAGCTGTTTGCTCTCCTCCTCTTCCTGTTCCTGAGAAACAATCTCAAATAGCTGCGTGCTCTCTTCCTGCTGCTGCTGAGAAAGTGGCTCCAATAGCCATGTGCTCTCCTCCTGCTCCTGAGTAACAGGCTACACTACATGTCTGTTGTCCTGCTGTCCCTGTGTAATATGCTCCAATACCTGTGTGTTCTCGTCCTCCTGATCCTCAGTAACAGGCTCGATCAGCTATATGTTATGCTCCTGTCTCTAAGTAACAGGCTCCAAAACTGCGTACTCTCCTCCTGCTTCTGAGTAACAGGCTCCTATAACTGTGTGGTCTCCTACTTCTGCCGCTGAGTAACTGTTTCCAAATTCTGTGTGCTCTCCTCCTGCTGCACCTAAGTAACAGACGACATTTCTTGTGTGTTCTCCTCCTGCACCTGAGTAACTTGGCTCCAAACGCTGTGTGCTGTACTCCTGCTGACCATAATTAACAGGTTCCAATACCTGAGTTTTCTGCTCTTGTGTGAGGGTCTACACTACCTGTGCTTTTCCCTGCTGCTCCGGGTAATCTACGCCAATAGCGGTGTGCCCTGCACCTGCTGCGCCTGAGTAACAGGTTCCAATAGATGTGTGCTCTCCTGCTGCCCCTGAGTATCTGGCTACAATAGTTATGTGCTCTCCGCCTGCTGCTCCTGAGTAACTGGCTCCAGTAGCTCCGTGCTTTCCACCTGCTGCCCCTGTGTAACAGGCTCCAATATCTGTGTGCTCTCCTGCTGTTACTACTGGGTAACAGGCTCCAATAAAGTTTTGCACTCCTGCTGCTGATCCTGAGTAACAGGCTCCGATATCTGTGTGCTCTCCTGCTGTTGCTACTGGGTAACAGGCTCCAATAACTGTGTGCTTCCCTCCTGCTCCTGAGTAACAGGCTCCAAACGCTGGGTGCTGGACTCCTGACGCCCCGATTAAGAGGTTCCAATATCTGTGTGCTCTTCAACTGCTCCTGAGTAAGAGGCTACACTACCGGTTTGTTCTCCTGCTGTCTCTGGGTAATAATCTTCCTCTGCCATTGAGTAACAGACTCCAATAGCTGTGTGTTCTCCTCCTGCTGCCCCTGAGTAACAGGCTACAATAGCTGTGTCTTCTATTCCTGCTGCTCCTGAGTAACAGGCACGAGTAACTGTGTGCTGCTGCTGGCGCCCCTGAGTAACAGGCTCCAGTATCTTTGTGTGCTTCTGCCGATCCTGAGTAACAGGGCCAATTGCTCTGTGCTCTCCTCCTCCTGATCCTCAGTAACAGGCTCCAACAGCTGTGTCCTCTCCTGCTGCTCCTGACTAACAGACTCCAACAGCTATGTGTTCTCCTGCTTCTGCTGAGAAGCAGGCTCCACTTCCTGTGTGTTCTCGTCCTGCCTCTAAGTAACAGGCTCCAATAATTGTGTGCTCTCCAACTGCTCTGAGTAAAAGGCCACACTTCCGGTTTGTTCTCCTGCTGCCTCTTGGTAATAATCTCCCCCTGCCATTGAGTAACAGACTCCAATAGCTGTGTGTTCTCCTCCTGCTGCGCCTGAGTAACAGGTTCCAATGGCTGTGTGCTCATCTCCTGCTGCCCTGAGTAACAGGCTCCAGTAACTGTGTTTTCTCCCCCTGCCATTGACTAACCAACTCCAATAGCTATGTGCTCTCCTCCTGCTCATGAGTAACCTGCTCCAACACCAGTGTGCTCCTGTGAAATGGAATTATGGGATTTAGTGGCCTCTGCACATTCCTTGCAGATTCTATTGACTGAAATCCTTTCTCTTGTTTCTGAAAAACACAATCAAAATCTGATTGCTATATTGATGGTTTATACCTAGGTATTTTAGCAACCATGCAGACTGACTGTGCTTTTGTTGTGTAGAGGTGTGAAGCTGAATGAGTAACAGGGTCGAGAAGTTGTGTGGTCTCCTCTTCTCCCTCTGTAACAGAATTGAGTGTCTGAATGGCCTCTTCCTATCCCTCTATAACGGACATATCGGGACAGAATTGTTTCTCCCTATTCCAAAGCAGCAGGTTCAATGTTCCGAATGATGTCTAAAGATTATGAAAGGTCATGATAACAGGACGTCTCAAAGTATGAGCAGCATTAGTCAAAGGTATCTGGAAATTTCCTCACCAGACAAATTTTGCATCTGGTCTGTTATTTTATCACTGTCTCCTTTTATATACACAGAGGAACATATACAATCTTGCAACATTCCGGCAAAATTCTGACATACAAGGAAGAAAAATTAAAAATATGGAAAAATGGTGTATCCCTCAGCAACCCCCATCATTCCTTCCAGACTGAGTAACTGCTCCCTTTTATTGGGATATCTAAAATGATGTAAGGAAATAGTTAACTGAGCCTGTTTGTTCAGTGACTGTGATTCATGACAGTCTCCATGGATTCTAATTATCCTATTAGAGGGTTCCCATCTTTAAATGATACATGGGCTCCATCAATGTGTTAGCCCATAGCATGAATGGGAGCATCACCGTCAGCACTAACAAAGATCAGCAATTCTATAAAGAGGGGGAGGACAGATCAGAATCTCAGAACATGAGACTGGAATGATCCAAGAGTGGAACAGAATCTGAGAATAATAGTCTGGAATGTTGCAGCAATGGGTCACAACCTGAGAACATTATACTGGAATGTTTCAAAAATGGACAGGAGTTTATCCTATTATGCTTGGGCTCTTTCTGCATATTATTGGTTGCTATTACCATCGCGGATTCGATATGCAATTTGCTTTATTCAATACTTTTATTATCCTATCCTGGCTATTCTTGGTGTACCTGGTAAGTTTCACTGTCCATTTATAATTTGCATTAACGATGTGCGATTGCATTACTGTTCTTTTAATTTACTCTACTCTCTAAATATTCACACTCCAAACCAATATGAACATCAATGGTGGACTTCTTCATTCATTCTCTCCCTCTTTCGTTCTGGCACTCTCTCTTGTGGATTGACCTACTCAGTTTCAGCTATGAACCAGGATTTATGGTATCAATGTCTTACCTATTTAAATGTTGAAAACTTGGAGGTTACTGTCTTCTGTTCTGGATACAAACTCCATTTCCTACCTCTGATTCCATCCTATACCTGGCCAATACTTGATGCTGAAAAAGACGAGGCACAACTATGGTGATCCCTTTGGACACGTGCTGATTCATGACACCATACCCGGACCATTTCTATTTTTAACTGTTGACACCTGCAGAATAAACTTCACTAGCACACCCAATCTGCTATTTAAACCTTGAGCTATGAATATTTCCTCAATTAAACCAATAATCTGCTAATGACCTCCCAGCTTCAAACCTGCTGAAGTAAAATCAGAGTCGACACTCCATGGCTCGTATCTGAACTTAGAACAAAATTTCACCGTTCCAGTGTGAATTGATATGTATTGTTGTTGGGTCTGACAATGCATTTACTTTAATACTCGAAAGCAAATCGTCACCTCTGTCTTTGACATGGTCTTCAGTCTCTTTATATTGATTATCATAACACCTACCAGTTGTTCGTATTTACACTTACTTCCTCCATGTTTGTTCTCTCACAAGCAACGATTTTCACATCTACTGCCGCCAAAACAGACACACACACACACACACACACACACACACACACACACACACACACACACACACACACACACACACACACACACACACACACACCTTCAGCCTGAATTTGTATTTGCAGATACTTTAAATTTTCTCGAAAAGTTATACAATTTGTAAACCATCAGGCAATATGGTATTTCGTAAACGTGCAGTTGGGAAATGAACCCAGTCTAACTCCAGGTGAAGACACAGACAAACTCTAAAAAAAGATGTCATGCTTAAATTACATTGCCTGACCAGAGGGACCACCTCCTTGTCATCGATAATACATAAGGTTTTCTCCAGACAGTGACTTGAATTAAATTTGCAGATTTGCATATTAATCAATCAAAACTGCACCTCCTTTCTAAATGATTAAATATTTAGGATCCATCTCAGATGAGTTCAATTCATATGCATCAATTGCACAACCCTTTGATCTTTTTCTTATAAAGCCTGTGTCTCAGATCTTCCTCTCTCACTAACACCTGATGAAGGAGCGAAGCTATGAAAGCTTGACTTTCTTGCATAAACATCTTTTGTGAGGCACGTTATGCAATAACGTCTGTAAGTCCAGGTATAATACATCTACAGGCTCCCCTTTATCCACTGTGCTTGCCACTTTTTTCAAGAAGAAAGTTAGTCAAATCATTCAAACCTGTTTTATCCTTCATAAAATCATGTTAACTGTGATGGATTGTGTTTGACTTTGACAATATCCTGTTATCAATTCCTTAATAATAGATTCAAACAATCTGCCTGCATTCCCAATCGTTTGCTCATAACATTTCATTCCTAGTGAATTTGGTTATTCTAAGTTCTTCCCTTTTTATAAACTCACATTCCCTTTCAATTCATGTCTGCAAAAGATCTGTTCCAATTGATGTGTAAGAGGCACGAGTGTCAGATTGGACATATTCTGTTCCTGGTTTACACACTCGGTGGGCTGGTGTTCCTACATGATTAACTCCATGGCTTGCGTGCCCTGCGCCTATTCCTGACCAAGTCACTCAAGATCTTAATGTCCTCCTCCTGTTGCTCAATGACAGATTTGGGGACTTATACATTCACCCTGATGTTATGTCACATTTTGAGGGCGGAATTGTGCAGACAAGCTATGTTGCCCATCCTGAGTAGCTCAGTGGTTAGCACTGCTGTCTTACAGCACCAGAGATCCGAGTTCAATTTCAGTCTCAGGTCACTGTCTGTGTGGATTTTTCACATTCACCCGACGACTGGAAGGGTTTCCGTCGTGTACTCGTTTCCTCCTACATTCCCAAGATGTACAGGTTAGGTGGATTAGTCACTGAAAATGCGAGATTGTAGATATTGGCTGGGGGAAGTTGGAGTTTGTATGGGATGGCCTTCGGACGGTCAGTGTGGAGTTGATGATTCAAATGGCCCGCAGGGATTGTATGATTAACATCTTTTTCGCTGGGATCAATTGAGGGAACAATCTCTGAGTTAATTCCATATCCTTTCTTAGTGTTGAGATTAAATATGTTCACACTACTCCAACTGTGATCTCACGAAGACACTGTACAGTAGCAGCAACACTTTTCCAGCCAGCTGTAAGGTTCCCACCCAGGTTACAGCAGTCTCAGCTGTCAGGGGGATAACACAGAATTATTGAAAGGTCACTGTCCTTTGCTACACCACAGCATAATGGGAGTTCTGGTGAAAATGTCACAATGGCACTTGAGAAGAACAGGAAAGGTGTGAAATGACGTCGATGTTGAGCTATTCCTCGCCAAACCCCTTGGCTGAACTGACTGTGAATCTTCCCAGAGCTCACATCACTCAGATTCCACAGAATCTGGTAAGGTGGAGCTTAGAAACAGCAAGAAGAAGCTCACAAGCGAATGAGTGGACAGGATAATGTATTGTAGAGAACCGAAAAATGACAGGGAAACTAAACAGTTACTTTACATCTGTAATCACGGAGGAAGATCCAGAAGTTCTCCCAGAAGTACCAAGTGATCGTGAGACTTGAGTAATTAAAGATTAAAGTCATCCATATCAGTGTTGAGGTAGTACTTGAAAACAAAGTTGGAGTGAGTATTGTTAAGTCTGACAGATAAGATGTAATTCAAACTGAAATTTCAGTGAAAGCAGCAATATGCAAATTGATGCATTGAGGATCACTGCATTTTTCCATTTTCAATTCAGAAGATTTTAAATGAATTCCATGGATTTCACAAGGGAAAAAGAGGGAGAGTGGAGAATATAGACCAGTTCGATTCCCATCCTCAGTAGGGATTGATGAATGGATGGATGTATGGATGGACGGACGGATAGGTGGATATATGGATGGATGGATAGGTGGATGGATAGATGAATGGATGGATGGATGCATGCATGAATGGATGGATGGTTTGATAGATGGATGGATGGATGGATGGATGGATGGATGGATGGATAGGTGGATAGATGGATGGATGGCTAAATGGATGGAGAGGTGCATGGGTACATAGATCGATGGATGGATGGTTGGATAGATGGATGGATAGATGGATGGATGGATAGATGAATGGATAGATGGATGGTAAATGGATGGATGGATAGATGAATGGATGGATGGATGGATAGATGTATGGATGGATAGATGAATGGATAGATGGATGGATAGATGGAGGGATACATAGATAGATGGATGGATGGATGTATAGATGGATGGATCGATGAATGGATAGATTGAGCTTTTTTCTTTCTTTTATTTTTCTTACAGGGTCAGTTCCCTTCAAGGAGGAGGGTACTTGCACGTGTGCACACACAGTCACACACTGGTCCAATTCCCAAGATAGGCAAATACCCAAGTGGCCAGTGACAAGCAGTGCCCTTCATTTTTTTTTCTCGTTTTTTCTTTTTTTTTACAGTGATGGGGAGGGCAGGGATTAAATCAAAGTGATCTCCATTTATTTATTTATTTATTTTCTTTTTTTTCCCCCCCCACACTACCGCCTAACTGCAGGTGCGAGACACAGTGAAAGACACAAAGTGCACGAATCTTTATTCAATTGCGACCACCAGGAAATGCCCTGTTTCTATTTTTTTTCTCTCTTTTTTTTCTTTTCTTTTTTTTCTCCAAAAGGAAGGAAACACTCGAGTGGCCAGTCACAACTCCAGGGTGTTGGTGGACACCGCGTGCTCCTTCTCCAAGGACACCCGGGCTCTAATGTAACCCCGGAAGAGGGGCAGGCAGTCGGCCCTAATGACCCCCTTCACGGCCCGCTGCCACATTGCAGCTTATATATTTATTTTTTCTTTTTTTTCTTTTTATTCATGTTTATTTTTTTAACCCCCACACTACCGCCTAACTGCAGTAGTGCTTATTTTTCCCCAGCACCCATGTTGTGTGTGTGTGTGTGCAGGTGTGAAACACAGTGAAAGACACAAAGTGCACGAATCTTTTTTTTTTTTTTTTTTTTTTTCTTCTTCTTTTTTTCTTTTTTTTTTTTTTCTTTTTTCCCCAGCACCCATGGTGTGTGTGTGCAGGTGTGAGACACAGTGGAAGGACACAAAGTGCACAAATCTTTATTCAATTTCCACCACCAGGAAGATAGGAAAAACACCCGAGTGGCCAGTGACAAGCACTGCCCTTCAAACCACAGGGCAATGCTCTGTGAAATCACCTGTTTATTTTGTTTTTTTTCTGTTTTTCCCAGTGACGAAAGCCTCCTTTTTGTTTTTTTCTTTTAATTTAACCCCCACACTACCGCCAAACTGCGGTAATGCTTATATTTTCCCCAGCACCCGTGATGTGTGTGTGTGTGTGTGTGTGTGTGTGTGCGCAGGTGTGAGACACAGTGAGAGACACAAAGTGCACGAATCATTATTCAATTTCCAATGGATAGATTGATAGCTGAATGGATGGTTGGATGGATGGATGGATGGATGGATGGATGGATGGATAGATGGATGGATGGATGGATGGATGGATGGATGGATGGATGGATGGATGGATTGACGGAGAGGTGTTTGGATGGATAAATGAATGGATAGATGGATGGATAGTGCATGGAGATGTGGATGGATACATAGATCGATGGATGGATGGTTGGATAGATGGATGGATAGATGGATAAATGAATGGTTGGAAAAATGGATGAATAAACAGAGAGATGGATGGATGCGTGGAAAGATGGGTAGATGGATAGATGGATGCATTGGCAGATGGATGGATGCATGGCTGGCTGGATGGATAGATGTATAGATAGATGGATGAATGGATAGATAGATAGATAGTTGGATAGAAGGATAGATAGATGGATCAATGAATAGATATATCGATAGATGGATAGATAGATGAATAGATATTTAGATCGTTGGATAGATAGATAGATAGATAGATAGATAGATAGATAGATAGATAGATAGATAGATAGATAGATAGATAGATAGAAAGATAGATGGATAGATCGATAGGTCGATAGATAGATACATGTATGGATGAATAGATGGATGCATGGATGCATAGATTAATAGAAAGATAGATGGATAGATGGATGGATGGATAGATGGATGGATGAATAGATGGATGAATGGATGCATAGATAGATCGATAGATAGATAGATAGATAGATAGATAGATAGATAGATAGATAGATAGATAGATAGATAGATAGATAGATAGATAGACAGATAGATGGATGAATAGATGGATGGATGGATGGATATTTGGATAGATGGATGGATGGATGGATGGGGATATGGAAAATTGGATGCATCAATAGATGGATAGATGGATGGATGGATGGATTGAAGGTTGGATGGACAGATGGATGGATGGATGGTTGAATGGATGGATGGGTGGATGGATGGATGAACAGATAAATGGATGGAAAGATGGATAGATGGATCGCTGAACGGAATAATAAATAGATGGATGGATAGACAGATGGATATATGGATATGTAGAAGGATAGATGGATGAATAGACGAATAGATGGATGGGTGGATGGATGGATAGTTGGATAGATGGATGAATGGATGGGTGAATGGTTCGATGGATGGATGTGCAGATAGATGGATGCATATGTGGATAGATGGATGGATAGATAGTTAGATGGATAGCTGGTAAGATAGATAGATCGATCAGTGAATGTATAGATCGATAGATGGAAGGATAGATAGATAGATAGATGGATGGATGGCGAGATGGAGAGATGGTTGGATAGATGGACAGATGAATGGTTGAATGGATAGATGGATGAATGAATGGCCTGATGAATGGATGAACAGATACATGGAGAGATGTATGGAAAGATGGATGGATGCATAGCTAGACGGATAGATGGATGGATGGATTGATGGATGAATGGATGGACGGATGGATGGATGGATGGATGGATGGATCGATGGATGGATGGATGGACGGATGGATAGATGGATGGATGAATGGATAGATGGATGGACAGATTAATGGACGGATGTGAGGATAGATGGATGGATAAATGGTTCGATGGATGGAATAATGAATAGATGGATGGAGAGGTAGATGGATACATAGATAGGTGGAAGGATAAATGGATGGATGGATGGATCGATAGATGAATAGATGGATGGATATATGGGTGGATTGATGGATAGATGGTCGGATGGATGGATAGTTGGACGGACAGAAGGATAGGTGGATGCATGGATAAATGGATGGATATATATATGGATACATGGGTGGATGGATGGATAGATGGATCAATAGATGGATGGATTGATAGTTAGATAGATGGATGGATGGATGGACGGATGGATTGATGGATGGATGGATGGATGGATAGATGGATAGATTGATTGATAGGTGGATAGATAGATATATGGATAGATGGATTCATAGATGGATGGATGAATGGATAGATGTATGGTTGGATGGATAGATAGATGGATTAATGTATAGATGAATGGATACATAGGAATGACGGATCGATGGAAAAATGGGTGGATAGTGGGATGTATGAATGGATGGATGGATAGGTGGATGGATAGATGTATCTGCGGATGGATGAGTGGATTGATGGATGGATAGATAGATGGATGGATGAATGGTTGGATAGATAAATAGGTACCTGGATAGTTGGATGGATGGATGGAGAGATGGGTGGATGGACGGAAAGATGGGTGTTAGATGGAATAATGGATGATTGGATAGATGGATCGATAGATGGATGGATGGATAGATGGATGGACAGATGGATAGTTGGATGGATGGATAATTGGATGGATAGAATGATGGATAGTTCATTGATGGATGGATAGATGGATGAATGCATGGATAGATAGATGGATGGGTAGACGGGGAGATGGATGGATGCATTTATAGACATATGGATAGATGGATGAATAGGTAGATGGATGGAGGGACAGTTGTTTAGATGGATGGATAGATAGATGGATGGACTGATGGATTGATGGATGGATGGGTAGATCGATGGTTGAATGAATAGATGGATAGATGGATGGATGGAAGGACGGATAGATGGATAGATGGATGAAGAGATAGATGGATCGTTGGATAGATAGATAGATAGATAGATAGATAGATAGATAGATAGATAGATAGATAGATAGATAGATAGATAGATAGATAGATAGATAGACAGACAGATAGATAGACAGATAGATAGATGTTTAGATAGATAAAAGGATATATAGATGGATGGATAGACAGATGGATTGATAGATTGTTAGATGGATAGATGGTGAGTTAGCTGGGTGGATGGAGAGATGGATAGATGGATAAATGGTTGGATGGATAGATGGTCAGATGGATGGATAGTTGGATAGATGGTGAGTTAGCTGGGTGGATGGAGAGATGGATAGATGGATAAATGGATGGATGGATATATGAATGCAAGGATGAATAGATGGATGGATGGATGAATGGATCGATGTATGGATGAATGGATGGATGGATCGATGGATAGATGGATAGATGGATAGATGCATGGTGAATGTATAGATGGATGGATGGATGAATAGATGGATAGAATAATGGATGGATAGATGGATGGATAGATGGACAGATGGAAGTATGCGTGTACAGATACAAGGATAGATGGATGAACCGATAGATAAATGGCTGGGCAGATGGATAGATAGATAGATAGATAGATAGATAGATAGATAGATAGATAGATAGATAGATAGATAGATAGATAGATAGATAGATAGATAGGTAGATAGATAGATAGATAGATTGATTGATTCATAGATAGATAGAAAGATGGATGAGTGGATAGTTAGATGGATGGATGGACGGAAGGATAGTTGGAATGATAGATGGATCGATGGTTATATAGGTAGATGGATAGATAGATGGATTGATATATGGATGAATAGATGGATGGATAGGTGGTTGAATATTTGGAGAGATAGATGGTTACCTGGATGTATGGACGGACAGATGGCTGCAAAGATTGATGGAGAGATGGGTAGATGTATGGATACATAGATGTATGGGTAGATGAATAGATAGATAGATGGATGAATAGAAGGATGGATATATGGATAGATATAGATAGATGGATGGATGGATGGATGTATAGGTGGATAGATAGATAGATGGAAAATAGATGGATTGATAGACAGATGCGTGGTTAGATGGATAGATAGATGGATGGATGGATAGCTAGATGGATTCATGGATGGATGGAGAGATGGATAAATGGATAGATAGCTAGCTAGATAGATAGATAGATAGATAGATAGATAGATGAATGGATAGATGGATAGATGCATCGATAGATGGATGGATGAATGCATGGATGGATTGATGGAAAGAGGGATGGATAGATGGATAGACTGATTCATGGATGGATAGGTGAATAGATGGATGGAGAGATGAATGGATGAATGGATGTTTGAATAGATTGATGGATGCATAAATAGAAGGAAGGATAAATGGGTGGATGAATGGATGGAAGGATGGATGGATGGATGGATGAATGGATAGATGGGTGTATATTTGGATAGATGGATGGATAGATGGATGGATTGGAGGATAGGTGAATGGATAGTTAGATAGATAGATGGATGGATAGATGGATGGCTGGATAGATAAATAGACAAATAGATCAATAGATGGATAGATGGACAGATGGAAGGACGGGTTGATGGATAGATGAATGAATGGATTGATGGATAGATGGATGGGCGAATGAATAGATAGATGGGTAGATAGATAGTTAGATAGATAGATAGATAGATAGATAGATAGATAGATAGATAGATAGATAGATAGATAGATAGATAGATAGATAGATAGATAGATAGATAGATAGATAGATAGATGGATGGATCGATAGAAAGATGGATGGTTGGACGGATGGTCGGATAGATGGATAGATAGTTAGGTGGATAGATTGATGGATTGATATATGGATGGACAGGTGGATGGATAGTTGGAGAGATAGATGGTTACGTGGATGGATAGACGGATAAACGGATCGTTGGATGGATGGATAGATAGATAGATGGATGGATAGACAGATGGATGGGTTGTTGAATAGATATATAGATGGATAGATGGATGGGTGGATAGATAGATGAATTGTTGGATGGTTAGATGGATAGATGTATGGATAGATGGATCAACGGATGGATGGATAGATGGATGAATGGAGAGATGGATAGTTGGAAGGATAGATGATGGATAGACAGATGGATGGATAGATGGTTAGATGGTTGGATGAAATAATAGATAGATGAATGAATAGATGAAAAGTTGGATAAATGGATTGATAGATCGATGGATGGATGGATAGGTGGATGAATGGATTGATGGATTGATGGAAAAATGGATGAATGGATGGATAGATGAATGGATGGATGGATAGATGGATGGATAGATAGATAGATAGATAGATAGATAGATAGATAGATAGATAGATAGATAGATAGATAGATAGATAGATAGATAGATAGATAGATAGATAGATAGATAGATGGATGGATGAATAGCTGGATGGATGGACGGCTACTTGGATGGATGGATGAATAGATAGATGGATGGATGGTTAGATTGATTATTAAATGAATGGATGGATCAATGGACAGATGGATGGCGAGTTGGTTGAATCGATACTTGGATGGATACATAAGATAGGCGGATGGTTAGACGAATGGATGGATGGATGGATGGATGGATGGATGGATGGATGGATGGATGGATGGATGGATGGATGCATAGATTCCAGGATGAATATATGGGTGGAAGTATGGCTGGATGGATGGATGGATTGTTGGATAGATAGATGAATGGATGGATAGATAGATAGATAGATAGATGGATAGATATATGGATCGCTGGATGGATGGATGGATGGATACATGGATGGATGGATACATGGAGGGATACAAAGGATAGACGGATGGACAAATGGATGATTGAATAGATAGATGGATGGATGGATATATATATGGTTCGATGGATAGATGGAAGGCTAGATGGATGAATGGATACTTGGATTGATACATAAGATAGAGGGATGGATAGACGGATGGATGGATGGATGGATGGATAGATGGGTGGATGCATGGCTGGATGGATGGATGGATTGATGGATCGATGGAGAGATGAATGGATGGATAGAGAGATGGATGGATGGTTAGATGGATAGATAGATAAATGGATGGATAGATAGATAGATGGATGGATGGATGGATGGATGGATGGATGGATGGATTGATGGATGGATTTATTTTTTTTTTGTTTTTTTTTGTTGTGTGAGACACAGTGAAAGACACAAAGTGCACGAATCTTTATTCAATTTCCACCACCAGGAAGATAGGAAAAACACCCGGGTGGCCAGTGACGAGCACTGCCCTTCAAACCACAGGGCAATGCTGTGTGATCAAAACAGTGAAGGGGAGGGTAGGGACTAAATCAAAATAGAGTTGGAGGGAGAAATGATGCACTCCACTCCCTGCGGCGCCCACCTCTCCCTGAACGACTCCAGGGTGTCGGTGGACACCGCGTGCTCCTTCTCCAAGGACACCCGGGCTCTGGATTGATGGATGGATGGATTGATGGATCGATGAAAGGATTGATGGATGGAATGATGGATGGGTAGATGGATGCATGGATGGATAGATGGAAGTATGGATAGATAGGTGGATGGATGGCTGGATGGATGGATGGATTATGGATAGATGGAGAGATGATTGGATGGATGGATCGTTAGATGGATAGATAGATGAATGGATGGATGGATACTTGGATGAATACATAGGATAGACGGATGGACAGATGGATGGATGAATAGATGGATTGATGGATGGATGGATGGATGGATGGATGAAGAGATCGATAGATGGATAGATGGATGGATAGATGGATGGATGGACGGATGGATGCATAGAAGGAAGTATGGGTGGATAGATGGATGGAAAGATGGAGGATAGATAGATAGAAGAATGGAGGTATGGATAGATCGATAAATGGATGGACAGATGGACAGACGGATGGGTGGATGGATGGATGGATGGATGGATAGATGGATGGATGGAATGGTGAATAGATGGATGGAAAGATGGATGGATAGATAGATGGATGGATGGATAGATGGATAGATAGACGGGTAGTTAAGCATATGTATAGATAGATGGATGGATAGATAGATGACGGATGGATAGAGGGATGGATGGATGGATGGATTGATGAATGGATAGTTGGATGGATAGATGGATGCATAGACGGATGGATGGATGGATGGATGGACAGATGGATGGACAGATACATGGATGGATGGATGGATAGATAGATGGAACGATGGATTTTTGCATGGATAGATGGATGGATAGATGGACAGATAGATAGGTGGATGGATGGATAGATAGGTGGATAGACGGATAGAGAGATGGAATGATGGATGTTTGGATAGATAGATGGATGGACGCATGGAGAGAAGAATAGATGTATGGATAGATGGCTGACTGGATAGATAAATGGATGGATGGATGGATAGATGGATAGATAAATAGATGGATAGACAGGTGTAAAGATGGATAGATGGATGGATGGATAGATGGATGGATGCATAGATAGGTGGTTGTACATATGGATGGATGGATGGATGGATGAATGGATTGATGGAACAATGGATGTATAGATTGATACATGGATGGATAGATGGATGGATGGTAAGATAGATGAATGGATGAATGGATGTTTAGAGAGATAAATGGATACATAAATAGATGGAAGGATAGATGGAAGGATTGTTGGATGGATAGATGGATACATAGATGGATGGATAGATAATGGATAGATGGATGAATGGATGGATGGATGGATGGATGGATGGATGAATGGATGGATGGATGGATGGATGGATGGTTGGATGGCTGGATGGATGGATAGTTGGATGGATAGATGGTTAGATAAATAGACATAGTTAGATGATTGGAAAGATAGAAGCATTGATATATTAATGAATAGATGGATGTATAGGT
>NC_092762.1:4257500-4260000 GCF_047496795.1 Chiloscyllium punctatum
TGGATTGATAGATCGGCGGATGGATGGATGGATAGATCGATAAATAGATAGATAGATGAATGGATAGATTGATGGATAGATAGTCAAATGAATAGATGGTTATATAGATTTTGGATCGATAGTTTGATGGATGGATGGATCAATGAATAGATGCATGGATAAATGAATGGATGGATAGATAAATGAATGAATACGTGAATATATGGATAGATAGACAGATTGATGGATGGATGGTTGGATGGATAGATGGATGGATGGATAGATGGTTGGATGGATAGCTGGTTGGATGCGTGGATAGATGGACAGATGAGTGGATGGATGGTTAGATGGATGAATGCCCAGATGGATAGATTGATGGATGGATGAATAGATAGATGGATAGATGGATAGATATATGGATGGATGGATGGATGGATGGATAGATAGATGGATAGATAGATGGATCTTTGGATAGAGAGATGGAACTATGGATGTTTGGATGGATAGATGGATGGATGGACGGATGGACGGATGGATAGGAGGATAGATAGATGGATTAATGGATAGATAGATGGATGGATAGATAGATAAATAGATTGATAGAAGATGGATAGATGGATGGATGGATAGATAAATGGATGGATAGATGGCTGGATGCATACATAGATGGATGGATGCACCAATAGATGGATGGATAGATTGTTAGATAGATAGATGGATGAATGGATAGATAGATGGATGGCTGGATGGATGGATAAATAGATAAATAGATCAATAGATGGATAGATGGACAGACGGATGGACGGGCAGATGGATAGATGATTGAATGGATAGATGGATAGATGGATGGGTGGATGAATAGATAGATAGATAGATACTTAGATAGATAGATAGAAAGATCGACGGATGGATAGATAGATGAATGGATGGATGGTTGGTTGAATGGATAGGTAAATGGGAAGATAGATGGATGGATAGATACATGTATGGATGGATTGTTAGATGGATAGTGGGTTACATAGATAGATAGATAGATAGATAGATAGATAGATAGATAGATAGATAGATAGATAGATAGATAGATAGATAGATAGATAGATAGATAGATAGATAGATAGATAGATAGATAGATAGATAGATAGATAGATAGATAGATGGTTAGATGGATGGATGGATAGATAGATAGATAGATCGATGGATGCATGGATGGATGGATGGATGGATGCATGGATAGATGGATAGATGAATGGATAGATACATGAATGGATGGATGAATGGATGGATGGGTAGATTGATGGATGGACGTCTGGATGGATGTATGGATGTATGGATAGATGGACAGATGAGTGGATGGATAGATAGATGACGATAGACATGAGACAATAGATGCAGGAGTAGGCCATTCTGCCCTTTGAGCCTGCACCACCATTCAATATGGTCATGGCTGATCATCCTTAATCAGTATCCTGTTCCTGCCTTATCTCCATAACCCTTGATTCCACTATCCTTGAGAGCTCTATCCAACACTTTCTTAAATCAATCCAGAGACTTGGCCTGCACTGTCCTCTGGGGCAGAGCATTCCATACAGCCAACACTCTCTGGATGAAGAACATTCTCCTCATCTCTGTCCTAAATGGGCTACTCCATATTTTTAAGCTGTGATCTCTGGTTCGGCACTCACCAATCAGAAGAAATATGTTTCCTACCTCCAAAGACTCGAAAACGTTTATCATCTTATATGTCTCACTCGGATCCCCTCTGAGTTTTCTAAACTCAAGGGTTTACAAGCCAAGTCGCTCCAGTCTTTCTGTGTAAGCTAATCCCGCATTTCCAGATGGATGGATGGTGAGATGGATAGATAGATGGATGGATGGCTAGATAGGTGGATATATACATAGATATATGGATCGATATATGGATGGATGAATCGATGGAAGGATGGATGGATGGATACTTCGATGGATACATAAGATAGACGGATGGATAAACAGATGGATGGATGGATGGATGGATGGAAGGTTGGACAGACGGATGGATGTTTGGATAGATGGATAGAGAGATGGATAAATGGATGGATAGACAGATGGAGCGATGGATGGATGGATGGATAGATGAATGCTTGGTTGGATAGATGGATGGATACATGGATCGATGGATGGATGGATGAAGAGATGGTTGAATAGATAGTTGGATACATAGATAGATGGATGGATAGATGGATGGATGGATGGATGGTTGGATGGATGGATGGATGGATGAATGGATGGATGGATGGGGATGGATGGATGGGGATGGATAGATGGTTGGATGGAAGGTTGGCTAATGGATGAATGGATGCATGGATGGATGAATTAGTGGTTTGATAGATAAATGCAGACATACATAGATGGAATGGTAGATGGATGGATGAAGAGATGGATAGATGGATAGATGGACAGATAGATGGATAGATGAATGGCTGGATGGATGGATAGATGGGTGTATAGATGGATAGATGGATGGATTGATATTTGCATGGAT